>NW_027109467.1:224542-252811 GCF_000696795.3 Halyomorpha halys
CTAATGGCTCTTTAAACTTCTAGGCATCAGATTCTCTTTTTGAACTAGATTCTAGGTACTGCCATCTGTTATCTAGAAAGGTTAAAAAATCTTAAAATCTTGTAACTGTAACTTAAAAACTTGAAGGTAACTGCTACCTTCAGGACTACCTAACAGGGAGTGGCATTACCCTCCTCTCCATCAAAGCAAAAGTGAAGCCAAAAAGGCCAAGCCTAGGAAAAGAAGATTTATGCTGAGGTTAAGAACAATGTCCACAATTGCTATCTAAACCAATACATGAGGCAGCCAGTGATTGGCTCCTACTCTTCCCCTACTCCTTAACCACACCCCTGAAAGGTACATAAAGCTTGCCTTTTCGGCTTCACTTTTTCTGCCAGCTTCCTCCAAGGTACCAAAAAATCACTGCCTCCTCTAAATTTATGGTGTAGTTGCCTAGTAAGTTAGATACTCTCTGAAGATAGCTGAGATAAAAAGGGGTGGTTAAGTAAATTATATTTACATGGAAGTTATGTTTAAATTTAATTTTGCTCTATATAAAGTACAGTTTTTTTTTTTATTATTGGCCAGAGCTCTTGTAGGTTTTATATATATTTTATGTTCATTTTAGCATCCTCAAATAAAGTGTATTATTGAGTGGAAGTGAATTACCTTTTTTAATTTATAATAGATCTAAGAACCTGAGGTAATTATTGGTTGTCACTTAAAAATAATAATTAGAATACTCTTAAATCATTAATTACACAATTTTTTTGGTTATTTTTAATATATTAGGATGACTTGAGATGAAATAGACTCTGAGATTGCTGTATCAATATCGACTGAAAGAAAAATTCCTATTTTTTGGAAAACACTCAGAATTATGGATTTGTTGAGTAAAAGGTACTTTTTCATGTGCTAACATTGCCAAAAGCATAACTAAATGTAAGTACGAAGTTATAATACCTCAACTAGATTTAGATGTTCTGAAGCAAGTAGGAGATTTAGTGAAAATCCTAGTACTACTCTGTATGAAGATATTAAGAAAAGGCTTATTAATGCATAAGCGGAGTGTTTATACAGATATAAAGTACACTCTGTCCATTGAGACAGACAGGTTATTTCCAATGTCACGTTTTGCTGTTTTAATTTTTTTTTTTTATCTATTCATCTATAGACATTGGATCGACAATTTCAGTCTTCCAATAAATGTATAATGAAAATTTGTTTTAGTTTTTGCAAGTATCACTTAAATAGTCTTCTGTAAAAGGCCAATATGTCCAGATGGATATTTTAAGCAAATAAGACTTTCAAAATCAAATAAATGATACTTATGTATTAAGTGTTCGGCCATAATAATTTGGCACTGTAACATATATTCTTCTATTCTAGTTTGTGTTATTAGCAAAAATTAAATATAAATTATATTTCATTCTAAAGTTCTTACATTTAAAAAAAAAAAAAAATGTAATAATAAACATTATTTTGGTGGCAAAAATTCCCTAGTGGCAACTTCCATTTCCAAAAAGAGATAAACAAACCCCAAACAGATCATTTTCAGATGAGGTCAGAGGCTTAAAAGAACATCGTCAATACTTAACAGTTATCTATCTCCCCCGACAAGAACATTGCTTGATAAGGTGACAAATCTCAAAAGGTTGGAGGTTTTAAAAAAAAAAAAAAAGGCAACCTTTTGGGCCAGACTCACTCTACTAAGAGCCCCAGGGAGCAACAGTCCTATATCACTTTTGAAATATTTGCTTAAAACGAGAAGAGGAAACTTAAGATAGTCTAATCGAGCAATATTTAAATACCGTCTAAAATTGGAAAATGGCGTGAAACCCTCCCTCCCCTATCCTGCCCTATGTGTTAGCCTTGTTTATCTGACTTTTTAATCAGACAATTATAACAAGAAGGTTGGTCAATGTACGATATATCACAATATCACAAGAGGAGATCATAACACAAAAAAAGGCCATCATGACCAGGAAGCGATAGTCCAATATCACTTTTGCAAATATTTGCTTAAAACAGGAAGAGAAAACTTAAGATAGCTTAATCGAGCAATATTAAAAAAGCGCCTGAAATTGAAAAATGGCATGAAATCTCTTGAGTGAGCAGAAGTTAACAGTTCTGATCTAATTAAAACATTCCTAATTTTTATTGGAGGATAGTTAACCATATGAAGTAGATTGGAGAAAGATAGTCCGGGTGGCGGTCAATAAAGGTATCAAAATAGTAAAATAAAACTATTGTAAACCAACATTTCGCCCCACTTTGCAGGGCTGATAAGAATCAAGTTCTACTACCAACTAAATTGATAGCAGAACATTATTCTTATCAGCCCTGACGAAGGCCTGCAAAGTGGGACGAAACATTGGTTTACAATAAATAGTTTTATTTTACTACTTTGATACCTTTATTGACCGCCTCCCAGACTTCCAATTATCTTATCCAATTATTCTTCCTCCAAATTAATAATTTTTAACACAGTAATTTCTAAATTTTGAAAAAAAAAAAATTATAGCATTTTCTTTCATAGAAGCAGGTAATTCTCAAAGTTTATAATTTTTTGAAAAAAAAACAAAAAAAAAAAGAAAAAGAAAAAAGCAAAACAAAAAAATATAAAAATGTCACAAAAAAAATTAATAATATAAAACTCCATATACATCACATTTAAGTTCATAATAGAACACTAGAACAACTACAAACATTGAAGTAACAAATAATTTAATTAAAATGAACAAAAAAAAAAAAGAAAAGAAAAAACAATCTGACTAGAGAAATAAGCAATGCCACATCAGATTGTTTCTATTTTCTAATGAGGTGTAGATAGTTGACCGTAGATTAATGATTGGAGAAGTTTGTCGGGGGGTGCAGTCAGCAAAGGACAACATAAATAAACAAAACCATATTTATTTATTTCATGAAGACCTGAAACTCAGGTCGAAACGTCGGCATAAAATAAATAAATATGGTTTTGTTTATTTATGTTGTCCTTTGCTGACCGCACCCCCCGACAAACTTCTCCAATCCTTTCTATTTTCTGCATGAGTACAAAGCTTCCCTACCTTAGGCAGTAAACAAAACTAAAATAATCAAACATTAACAGGGAATTTTAAAAGGAGACAAAAAAATAAAATAATAAAAAGCAATTAAAATAAATCTATTAGTTAATTAATAATATTAAACTTGTAAGGATAGTTTCAAAACATTTTATTTTTTTCATAACACAGTTTGCTAGTATTAAGGTCTCTTAGCCCAAGGAGCAACAGTATCAGAAACAGGTGGTCTGAAATAGAAAATACAAAAATTATCAAAAGTGTAACTTCACTAAATATAAATCAAAAAGTTATTTAGTAGGTAAGACTTATTGTTAAATAATTAAGAAAAATATAAGCATAGCAATACAGACGAATATAAATAATTATGTTTGATTATGTCTTGTAAATCTTATTTATTTTACAAATACAATTTATTAAATATAAATGCACATAATTGATGCATTGCTATTAATTTTTTATGTTTAATCTTTTTTTCATCATAACCTGTTCTTCACTTTTCAGAAGAGTATTGAACATTATAACCTGTAGCCCCTACAACCTTTGAGCAGTACTTGACAAGGGAGTAGTGATTCATGAGCAATGGTTATACAATGAATGCAGGCTCTTAATATTTATATTTGAGGTGTTAGGCCGTAAAACATGTTAACTAAAGTGAATCTATATATATTTAATTATTGATTGAATATTTTAATATAAATGTGTAAACAATTTTTTAAAGAATAAAGGGTATAAATAAATTCCTGAAAAGAAATATAAAAGTTTTAAAATGGTAACTGAAATATTTTATAAATTTTAAAGTTTTTTGCACCACTGGGCTTTTTTAGAGTTAATAATTTAATAAATTCTTGAAAGAATCTTTAGGAAATTTGTATTATTAAGAGAATAATGTTGATATTCAGTTACGGTAAGTGACTTTTGGTTGAAGATAAAAAGTTTTAATTAACAAAAAATTGTGGCAGCCAAAGAACTGATCCACAAAAGTGAAACTTCTGTAAATGAAATAATGTTTTAAAACTTTATTAATAATGATCATGCGTTCCCTTTTACATAGCTTAAGGCAAAAAATATTTGTAGTTCCAGAATAATAATTAGAATAGAACAGCCATTTCTAAAGTCAATTCTAGCAGGAAATTTTTTATATTGTAATAGGAAACTATGAGCTAACTCAATCGGCATTGACAATTACAAAGCCCCACTAAGCTCCTACTCTATTATTACAATATAAAAAAATTTCATGCTAGAATTTACCTGCATTGCACCCTCCCCTACTACTTCTGTTTCATCCTCGCATTAAAAAATCAATTTACTCCCATCTGATTTTTTTTTTCTTGAGTTGTAGAATGTAGGAAAAGAAGTTTTACTTCAAAACTTTTTAACATTGTAAGAGTTTTCAATTTGTCAGTTATCATGTTTTATGGCCGATTACCACATTTATTCTTGCCAATATTTTCAAAAATGTGTGCAGATTCATTACCTGTGTTTCAGCCTTACGTTTCAGTTTTCTAAAATACCTATTTTGAGGATGAATTCTACTTCTTAATTTATTATTCTTTCCTAATGACTCTGATAGACTTAGAAATATCATTTTTATTTTATAAATTTAACAATAAAAAAAGTCATTATTTGAGTTAAAATGATAAAGTTGAAGGCATGAGTGGACAGAAGTGTCATGTGGTAGATTTAAAATTTTCACACCAGCATCGGGTAGTTCATTCCCAAGATTTTTGTGAACGAGTGTTTGAAACATTCCACATATTTACTTATTGTATTTTTTTGTACAATTGTAAATTATAATAAATAAGATGTTCAGAAAATTATTTTTTTTCAATGATAAAAGTTTTTACACACTTGATATGAGATCATGTAGAATCTTGGGTTGCTGATATTACAAGGTGAAGATAAGAATATGGATCCTTCATTGGTATGAAAAATTAATTTTCAAATTTTTTTAACATGTTTATAAACAGATGTCTTTATTAACAAATAGGGCTTAAGCTATGTTACCTAGGGCATTTATCATCACTGGAGTTGGTAGTTTCTGTAGGTTTACTTGTTTCTGAGTGGGAATCCGTTGAAATGGTACTCTCACTTCCTGAGAATAATCCTTTTGGTTTACATTCCATCCCAGGAGATTTGAAGGAGGGAATTGGTTTCTCAGAAGTCTGTACACATTTTTTAAATGGTAGGACAGTACCAAATAAGACATGTTGAATCACTGGAAATTTTCCCAATACCTGTAATAAATAGAAAATTAAAGTTTTATTGTTTATTGAATTTACGTAAGCATAATATATAATATGATGAGACTGTACATGGTAATGAAGGCAATGTAAAACAATTTTTGCCATGTGACCAGAAAAACATGGTGACATCTTTATGTCTGTATTAATAACAAGAAGGATTTTCAGATCTTCTAATAAGTGGGTTAAAAATTAACAGGCTTTTTGATGCTGGGATGAAATTTCTCTAGTAATGGTGTTTAAAACTGGAGAGTTCTATTAAGTTGCAATAATCACAGGTAAGATATTAGATTTATAGGCACTTAAGACATTGAGTGAAGCTCCTTAAGTAATGGCAACTAATCTCTAGAGCAGTGGTTCTAAAAATGTTTTGGCCGCGCCACCCTTATCAGGCTAAAACAATTTCACGGCACACTTGTCAAGCTAAAAAAAAAACAATCATCTTTAGAGCGGTTGAGTATTTAGGAAAATCAGAAAACGTGCAAAGCAAACTCTGTATATTTCCTATTTTAATTTCTTTTTGTAATGTTTTGAGAATGAGAAAGTGGGTATGCCAGGGAAACCCCTGCTCTAAAGTTCAGAGAGCCTTGAAGCAAACAAGTAAGATTCCTAAATATTTCTCAGGATTATTTTCAAATATCAATTTTAGTTTTAATATTAGTTGAGGCCACAGCAGACGCGATATTGATACTTTTTTTTGTTGGATCCCTACCATGCCATTTTTGGCATGTAGTGTATAAAGACAATATTTATAATAATAAGAAAATTATTTTTCTCCTTCTGCCTATTTTTCACTCTAGTAGGTATTAAGGTCCCGTACCCTCAGAGCCTCGTAACCCATAGTCTTGGCAGTCTCATTGGTGTGTAGAGGATAAATATCCTTTCTACATTTAATGAGCTAACAAAATTCCATACTTTAATAGCTTTGACATTTATTTATTTTTACATCAAAGTGGTGTTGATTCCCCTTACCCAATAGATGACACTCTGGACGCAGATACTAATTTTATTCCCCTTCAGGCCTTTTTACCCCTCTATAAAGTACCAAAGACATGAAATATGAATTTAAAACCTAATATGATTCCAAGACTAATTTGTGAGACATTTATTTTGGGAAGGATTATCAATATAATCGAGAAGTATGTATATATACAGGGTAGGTATTAGTAGACAAGTGGGAAAGCTGAACAAATTACATTCTTTTATGTATTGATATACTTGGATATTATTGAGGAGCTAAAAAAGCTGAAAATCAGCTTAAAAACGTTAAGTCCCTCTGTGTCATGGTCCTTTCCTCGAATTCACAGAAGATAGGAATATGAAACAACAATGGATTTAACAAATTTTCTGTAGAAAAGAAATATTTCACCACTAAAAGAAAAATATTAATTTTCTATATAGTGTCATAAGACAATTTAAAAATTTTCTCAACTCTAAAATAATAAATGGGATGCAGCCACAAATTGCTTCTGGTCTTTGGTCTATATTCTATGTTTAATGGTTAAAAACTTAATTATAATTATGGATTAAAAAATAAAAATAAAATATTTTTACGAAAATAATTAAATTTAATCATAATAAGCACTCACTTCTCCTTTGTACATGCGGATAAGACCAGCATTAACTTTTTCCCAAGAGGGAACACCGCTGATATTCCAAAGTTGATTTGAATGCTCAGCAAAGGGCCCACTTTTTACCTAAAAATGTTTAAATAAAATGAAGATAAATTATCTAAAAAATTAAAAATATTAATAAGAAATATGTTTGAGTTTGGATACAAAGAACAGGTGGTATTTTCTAGGACTTGGTTATCACATTTTTAGAGAGTAGTCAAGATAATAGACCTCAAATTGTCTCAGTTGAATGAGAGGAAGATATCAGAATAGTTTTTGGGAAAACCGTTACTTACCATGAAATTTTCCTTCAAGAGAAAGTAGAACTAAGCTAGACTCAAAGATATATTCAAAAATGCCAGAAACAAACAGAAAGATACTACAATGGCATTCTTGGATGTGAAGGCAGCATATGATAACATAGGAAATGGTCACATATTAAAATTTATGGAAGCCAGAAGTGTTTCAACCGACCTAAGAAAAGCAATAGAAGATATTCTATATAATAATGAAATAAAAGTCAATCTTGGGGTCAATAAAACCAACACTATTAATATTTATAAGATTTACGTGATTAATTGATATATCTTCCCTTCCCTAGTTTATCCATTGCAGACAGCACCATTGGCGAAACTGCTACCTTCTCTGTTGGAATAAATTGAAGTAATACTTTGCTGAAGCATTAAGGCCATTGGGAAAATGTTTTAACAATATGATCCTTGTCACCCGCTGGCACAGTTATATAACAAGCAAATAGCTAAACTGCCGGAGAAGAAAAATGTTTCGAAGAGGTATATTGAGTGGATACAGAGGGCTCTGCTAGGTTTGTAAACATTCTGGTGTTTATTCCCACATTAAGATTCTAAATGAATATTGAGGATTAGAGACAAGATACAAGTTGGATAGTCCAAGACTTCGCTGGATTGAAGTGTACCTGGAGGTGTTAGAGTCTGCATCTAGATGGCACCAGCACAGTCACACAGCGGTGACTTATTGAGAATTCTTAGTAAAAATGTAGTGCCACACAATGTTAGTAAGATCTATCAGTTAGGAATAAGGATCATACACTATATTTTGAAATTAATAATCTAAATTTAGTATTTAATAAATTTGATTTTGATATTTAGGTTTTTTTTATAACAAAAAGAATAGAAATGTTAAAGGAAGCCGTCAAGAACAGAAAGGACAATAAAGGAGGTTTAACATGCATAGTCAGAATCATATACTAAATTATTTTGGACAAAATTCTAGAATTTTGGTGTTCTTAATAGTTGCCATGATATAATTGTCTATTTATAGTTTATATGGGTCGCTAACAGAAATCAGTATTGGTTGGATCTCATATAAATCTTCAGTATCTGATGTTGATAAATTCATAAATACCATTATTACAATTGATCACTATCTTGGGCAATAAGTAATATTGATATAATTGTGCACATTCATACCAAAAACCAAAGTAAAAAAATACAATGCAATCAGAATATATAAATAAATTAATTAAGTAAACTTAAATAGAAGTAAGCAGAATTACAATACAATAATGAAATAAAGACACTAATCACATCCATTCTTATATCTATAAAATATTTATATACAATCTGAGGATCCCCAAACCTTCTTTAGCTTTTTCATAATAATTATGTAATATGAGTCCTTTTCCCAGCACAAGCCTCTATAATCTGTTGATCGAGAAAATGCTGCTCAGCAGTGGATGGGAATCACTATCCAATTTTACCTACCCCTATATTAACCTATCCCAATTAAATTATAGACTAAAGGGACTACTTTTTTTAAAGGACAAACAAATGGGTGTTTGTGAATGTGGCCAAATTAGACTAGTAGAGGGAGAAGTTTACAGGAATTCTCTAAGTAAATAGACTATAACTATATCACTGTTACTGATTCTGTAGTTGGTCAGAAAGAAGAAAAAAAGTAAATTACGTAAAATTTCAAAAACAATAGTAAAACTTCTTAATAGATACAATTAAATTTTGTAGGTTATGAAAACTTACTGAATTAATGAATTTTATACATCCCATGAAAAGATACTCTTCATGGAATCTGGTGACTAGATCCGGAAGATAAAATCTACTAGTTTCTATAACAGGATGATCTAAAAAAAAAAAAAAAAAAAAAATCAAACATACATAAATGATTAGATATATCAATATGAAACTTTTGTTTGATATATATTGTGTATCTCAACTATTTACTTATTAGTAAACAAAAACATTTAATAAAAATTAATTAAGAAAACATTACAATACATTCTAGTAAGATAATGATCTTAATTTGCTAGGAAGTTTATAGCAAAGAATGCTGAATTAGTTTTAAAATGTTCTTAAACCCTATCTCACATTGCAGTAAATTTAAATTGTGAGCAGTTGGAGAGAATTTTTTTTTGGGCTGTCTGTAGATCAGTTGGTTGAGGCGCAGGTATTAGTAACCTGAGAACTGCAGGTTCGAATCCGGCCTAGGGGGGGTGGACTTTTTTCATCCCATGGCAGTCCCATGAAATGAAAAACTTGAATTAGGTTAGTTAGAATAGGTTGTTCACCTCTAGATAACACCCTCCCTCCCTCCCGGTATGTCAGAAAAGACCAGGAAGGGGGTCATAAAAAAAAAAAAAAAGTAGAAGATAATTTCAAAATTCTATTCAACAAACTCTATTGAGTATTATTAAAAAACATTTAATTCATGTTAGTTATAAAAAAATTGAATTAAAAAAAAAATAACTTTAGCCAAGATTAACCTATAGTTAACACATATCTTTTATCTGTTCTAATTAATTAAATATTAATATATTATAATAAATAAAATTATAGATCTCTTTATTATATTATAAAAATCTTACCTATGAGTTGTGAAGAGCCCCATAAAAATGGTAAGAATTGAAAATCATCAAGAGCCCACACACCTCTAGAACCAGCTGGTTCCATATTATATACAGTTTGTAGTTTTCTCACAACCTCTAAATATCTAAACCATTTTAGGAGGGATCAATTACTATAATTTTATTTAAAAATAAGAATTTAGGACAATAGCAGTAAATTATTACATTAGGATAAATGCAGCAGCTTAAACACTTTAACAAGACATTTAAATTTTTTCTACATCACAGTGTTATTATGCTAACTTTCCTTTGATTGTTCTCTATTAACATTTCTGTAACATAGCATACTGGGAAGAAATTGACAAAAAGCCTTACAAAACTTCATGAATTTTGAAGCCCCTAAACCCTCTACCGAGCAAAAGTGGAGAGAAGAGAGATTTATGGGCAATATAAAATTATTTGAAAGTTGATTCCTTCTTTTAGTCATTCTATTTTGCTCAATCCCCATCCAAATGGTATGTAAACTGCACAACAGATATGTCCCTCCATTTGTAGATACTCTTGTGGATCTGGTCTGTTGAGCACATCTTCCCAGATCTCATAGATGTCCTGACTCACATACCTGTAGGTATCCTGTGGAATAAGTAAGTTCTTGTGCAAAGGTTCTTCCAAAGAAACGTTCTCATTCTTCAGAAGCATTTACCCTTTTTGCTTCTCCTTCAGCTCCTCAATCAGGATCTGTCTAAGGATATCACAGTCGAGTAGTTAGAGAAGCTATTAATCTTCCTGTATCCTTTCTTGTCAACGTTTCAGATGACAGGGTCTCCAGCTTCTCCAAGTTCTTTTTGTCCTTTACAAACCAATCACTAGAAGGTTAAGAGCACACAATCAAAACTTCTGCTGTCTTAGCAATGGCCTGATAATTGAATGCTATCATTGAAGGAGTTAAAAACTAAACAAGAACTGTAGAACACTTCCTATCTTTTAGATTATTATCATTATCATTCATTTGTATTGAATACCCAGCCATCATCACTCAACATTTCAAGAAATGAGTTAGACAGCAAATAGATTTCAACTCAGCAAAAACAATTTGAAAAGTAATTTTTTTGGCATAAAAACTACTAATCATAAAATTATCAGCACTTCTAAGAGTTGATGGATTTATTTTAAATAATTATGAAATTCTAGTAAAAACTTTTTCCCAGGTATAACTTTTTCTATTAAATGGCCTACTTTGTCAGAGCTGAATACTGATGAGAAACAATGCTTAGAGGGAATTCTCACTTGCCATTATCTTGATCCATTGATCATACAAATTTTTTTCATCCTTACTAAGGATGTACATGGGGTCAATTTTCTTACTTAATTAGTAGCGACCTTTACTTTGTTACATAAAGCCTAATGAGGAACATTATAGCACCTCACTTCTACGACGATAGCCATTCCTTTCTTCATATTATAATGCAAGGAAATCTTCCTTTGAATATCATCATATTTGTCTATTCACAGGTGAATTGCTGACTCTTTGAACAAAAGTAAAAGGTTCATATGTTTTCTCATGAAATATGTGTGAATGGAAAACTACTATTTCCTCTAGTGGGTCAGGGAATAGATACCTAAAATTTTATTAGTAGAGTATCAGACAAAAATACACTGCCATAATGTTTCAGGCTAAATGAATTAGTTAAAAAAAAATATGGTTTAATATGCATAAGTGCGTCTTATATTGGAAAAATGGGCAAGGATGTTAGATTACCAAATCTTTTTTTAAGTTGAAATAAAAATTGCAACAGGTGAGAAAACAGACTTCATATATGTATTTGTATGACAGTTTGGTAACGGTTTCCTATCATAACTACAACATGGCGGGTGTGAATGTACAATATACTACTGTTGTGGTATATAACTTATGCTATCATTATTGGTGCTTTAACTGGATGACAGCTGTCAACAATTGCTCACTCACAAGATACGTAAACACCCAGAGGATTATTTTTAGAGGAGATTGGGGCCTAAATATTGATCACTTATTAGGGTCAGGTTGTAGGTTTAAAACTAGTCAACCATATTCACATTATGTTTAAGTGGGTATACCCCAACCGGAAAGTTAGAGTAATTCATGGCAATAGTTATAGACCAACCAAGATAAGTTTGCCTGTAGGGAAAGGGAACTCGCACACTCCCCACACTAGCTCCTTCTTCCCTCTACACCATAATAAACCCCTCCTACTGGGAACAAACTAAGAGGCTGTCCGGAATTTGGTAACACCCAACCAGTTTGGGAATGGATGGTGCTTGGAACACATTTATCCCTCTATTCTTGGTCTTCTAAATTACAAATACAGGCAGGGACTAGTTTCTTTAGGTTATCCTTTATCTTTGACTGGGACTGTTTCTTATTGATTCTTGTTTTACTTTGTAGACAAATATATTGACAGCTCTGTTCTTACATGCTATTTAAGAACGCAGTATCATCCAAAAAGTCATTTTTGGAATTTCATAATCATCAGAAAACAAATGCCTCTTTTAAAGAGGCATTCCTTATAATAGAGGAAACATAGATTGGACCACTCTCAACCTCTGTTTTCATGAATTTAAATACGTCCATAATTATGTTTTTGGTTTGGGAGTGGATATTTTTCCCTCTACCCAGTTAACTCGACATTGTAAACTTATAATCTAGCGATATTGATGAAAAATAGTTTTGAGAAAACTGATATGAAGAATTTCGATTTGTAAAGTTGTAGAAGTAAGTTGAAGAGAGGAAAGGAAAGGTTAGGTAGTCCAGTCAACTGAGTAGGTCTGTTTCAACAACTACTTCTGACTAACTGGAACTGTACGGAGCATGCGCAGTACAGGATTTGAGAGGGAAAACATGTACATGCTCTGTACCGTGAGAAGTGGTTGTCTGAATAGACTAAGTGGAGAGAAGAGTGGGGGAGGGGGTTGAGAGAGAGAACATTTGCCACTGTGCATCTCACCCCTCCTTTACTCAGAAGCAAAATCATCTTTGTTGCACAATACCAGCATCCAAAACCGGAAATACAAATTTGATTTAAATAGGAGCAGAAATTGCTTTTAAAAACTCATCTCCATAGCTATTTCGTAAGGATAATGGGGTGTAGAGAAGGTTCCACTGACAATTACCCTAACCTCTTCATAGTTTTCTTGAGAATATTCAGAGGGATTTAAGCAAACACTGATATCAAACTCAAATTTTATCATTACTCGTAACTCTTAACTTATTTTTTAGAAATAAAGTATCAAGTGCCTGCTACTGTTGCAATTATCCTAGATATATTCTAAATTAATAATAAATGATAATATTCAAAGTTATTAACATTCCAATATTATTATAGTACACATAACAGTCATTTTTATAGTTAAAATTTATATTAATTACATTACAACTTTAATGAATGAAAACTGTTAAAAAGATGTAATAGATCGAAGGAAGTGTTTAATAAATCAACAAAGAAGGTTCCTTGAAACTGCAGAATGAGCTTGCAAACATCATATGCTTTGCTTTAGTAGTGGCACGTCTAAAAAAAAAAAAAGAAGTTTTGATTTTATTGAATAAAACTTATTCTAAAGACAGTACTGTACACTCGGATTAATTTCTCTACTGAGGTCATCCTACAGTATCCCATAGCTAAAAGTAGGGCTGGGGCAAAGCAACACCTGTCTACACTACAATCTACGGAATATGTCAAATACAACATTAAAAAACTTTTCTTATCAGATGTGCCTCTGTTAAAGCAAGTGACAGATAACAGTGAAGATAAGAGTAAGTAATCATCCCTATTATTATTATATTTTTACTGCTTTAATTGTGCCATAGCTGTGGAATTCTGCTAGCTATACTCGCTCTGAAAGAATAAACAGATCCCAAACGAATCCTTTTTGGTGCAGATTGCACCTAAATATGACTCAATTTTGGCTGTTAGGTTATAGATCGACAACAGAAATAAAGTTCGGCAGGTGTAAAAAAAGTATTGTTAATTCAAATAATCTAAAAAAGTAATAATTCATCTAACCTTTTAAACAAATAGCAGACTGTTCCTTTTTTGTCAGATTCCTTCAGTGCCCCTATTTTAAATAAGCAACAGAGGAACATGCAGAATGACATTTCATGGCCTGTACCATAATCAATTCTAGTGGAATTACCAAATCCCTCAAAGAAGTAGGTTTTTATTTCCTTCATGGCTGTATGAAACACAACTGGAGTTGCTTGTTCTAGAAGGTAGGTACCTTCCTGCAATAATTAATCTTGTTGTTTCCTATCATTATTTGTAATTACTTAAAATACACATAAGTCTGACTTCAAGAATAACTACCTCATTTAATTTGGTGTAAAACTGTCTGAATGCTTTATTACCAAACCGCTGTGGTTGTTCTACAGGTGGAATTTCATCTATCCACATTAATAATTGATCTAAGGCATGGAGAATGCCATTTAAAACACCAGATCTGGAATAGAGTCCATTATTAGCTAAACCAGTGGCTTCTTTGTTCAGGGCCAAAATAAATCCCATGTATTCCTGTACAAAGAAGTACAGAATTATTAATATTGTAAAACAAGTACAAAAATGCCATTTTATGAAGAAAATCACCATATAAGCTTCTGAATGTTCCCATATTTTCATGTCTGAAGGATTAAAGACATGTCGTTTTGGTATTTGAAACTCATGATCATCATAAATAAGATTTTCGAAATCAGACTGAGCTATAAAAAAGAAAATAAGACATGTTATTCTAAAATATAAAATCAGGCATATATAATTAATTCTTAGTAATAGGAATTAAGTCAAGGAGCACTTACTGAACGTAACCATTGATGTATATTTAATAGTCAATTCCTATCATTAGATTTGATGATTAATTTCAAAAGCATGGAAGGTTACGGTTGTTTATATTTATCAATGCTTTCATACTGTTTATGTACAGACAGTGTAGCCCTTTATTCCTTAGCATTCAATATTTTACTGATGTTAGCATTTCATCTTTACCAAGTCAATGAAATATCTTATGATAATTAAAAAATAAAGTTATTTAGCAATTCATTTTCTCCGAAACATAAAAAATTCTATTTTCAATAGATTGCTATTTTTTTTTTTTAATTATTTCATTATAAATTCCAAAAAAATTGTTATCACCTTAGATATTTCTAAAAATCCTTAGGCCCCGAGCACACACTAAGAATTCTACAGACCAGAAAGAAACCGGTTGGATTTCCTGCCTAGAGATCGATCAGGAAGAACATTTGCACTGAAGCCGGATTTCTATTAGTTGGTTTGCTCTTATGCCTTTTAAACTCAATAGTTCGCTAGTTTCCTCCATGAAAAGAAGGCGCCTGATTGCAAAGTGGTTTTTGTACCGCCTTATACCAATTAACAGATTCAAACAACAGTAAAGACTTTAAGATTTACTTTTATTGTAAAATAAAATGTTACATCAACCTTACGAATAGGAAGAACGTCGCCGAAAGCTAAGTTACTTCATGCCTTGTGACTAAAGCGTAATGAAGGAATTGTATGTGTTTTCTGTTACATACAGCTATAGATAATAAGATTAGGACCGGAATATTAAGGAAGGAGTTAGAACCGTCACTGTCCGCAATACTCAGGTTGTTAAGAACTGCGCCTCAACCACCTGAACGACAGACGGCCTCTTTACCGATAAAATCTAAGAAAGGTAAGGAGATTTATAGATGGATAGGGTATTGACCTCCAAGGATGTGCGGCTGCACAATGTGGCAACCAGGAAACCATCCCAAAAGAAAGTGATTGACTAGTATTAGTTAAGTTTAATTTTATGTTTCCACGGAACAAGAGTCTTCAGTTCACCAGGAGACCATCATATGTGGACACTTTAAGAATATATTTTCTATATGTATGCATAGAACCTCAAGGCTTCGCTCGCGGATCTGTTTGTCCTTCGAGAGATTCTCCTCCACCGTAATATTTTTGCATTTACCTCTATTAGTTCAGGTTCGCTCCATCCGCTGTATGTCCTCCTGTTCCACATTCAAAACATCGGGTGCGGAGACACAGTGATACTAGGGCCCTGTTTCATAATGAAAGCTTATAGTATTAGTTCATAGTACAAGTGTAGAAACTAGTGTGGTAATAATACTAAGACTTATTTTTTTCATGATAGGGATGACTATTAGTGATATTACAGGAATTCAAAAATACTAAAGTACAAGTTACTATTGTACAAGTCTGTATAATTGAATTAAGATAAATCTACAAAACTAATAGTATTAGTTTGTACTTTATTATGAAATAGGGCCCAGGTATCCGATTTTACCACTTCCATGGCACTTACGGCTTTCTCGATGACCGTTACTGCTTCTTTTTTTCAGACTTGGTCTGCTCTCTGTGTTTCTTCTCTTCTCCTTCGAGTTGTCTCTATATTCTCTTTCCCGCAATGGAGGCGGATTAGTCCTGGGGTGCTGGTAAACGACTCTAGTCCATTCCGGTTCGTTTACCTCTCTGGGTGTACTACTCCTCTCTGGCGATGGTATCTTGCTCACACTTTACAAATGAGTGTTTCCTTGGCCGGATTTCCCTCTGACCTACCTCCTTCGCTTTTTAAACTGTGGCCCAAATCCCCCCTCCTCCTCCTCCAACTGCGCACGTCTTCCACGTTAAAGGTTTTCCTGAATTATCCTTTTGTCCTGTTGAACTGCGCCTGGAATACTCCAGCTTCCTGCCCACTGGACAGTCTCGACTTCTTTATTTCCTGCAGCATTGAAATATATGCTCTTCTGGGAAGCACCTGCCCCCTGCAAAGCTTTTATTAGTTGCTCCTTCACTATGTCCCACTGTGTCACCTCATCTCCCTGAATTTGATTCAAGATAATTCTTTCTACTACACATTCCACCACTGCTTTTAATACTTATGTGTCCTCACTGTCCAGCAGATCCTCCGACATCTTTGCTTCTTTTCGTCCCATCAGGCCTCTCTTCTTTTAGAAAACGCTTTTATGCCCGGTTTCCCCAGTGAATCTTTCTAGGCCCAACAACGCCTATGCATACCTAAATATCCGGAAAATTTTACGTAAGTTTGAAATAAAAAAAAATTAATTGTGAATTACGTACCTAGGTTCGGCACCATTTATGACGCACTGGATTGAAAACTATGAAAAATATGGAAAGGGATGTGAAATGAAACGCATGTAGACAATCATAGACTGGTCCATTAACCTTTTTTTTCCTCAACTCCTATTATTTATTTATTTTTTTAACAACTAATACATTATATACAAGAAATTATGTAATATATATATATATATATTTATAAGGGAGTGGGGTGTGTTCACTGAAGGAGGGGGTCACAATATTGGCCTAAAAGCCTCTGGCCGGGGGTATAGATAACGGGGAGGGACCGCTCCTCTGGGGGTGAGGGGACGGAGTGTCTATTAACGAAGTCCGTCCTTGTAAGATTCTACACCCTGTCAGATGACATCGCACAGCTGACAAGCCGTAAATTGTATAAATATATTCTTAACTAAATTCTTTCTCATTCCAGTATCCTCAATAAATAGGAATATCTATCCTAAAATATCCAATTTCCTGTATATTCCTCTTTTTATGTAAAATATTTGATGCTGGTAATAGGATTCCAGAACGTTTGCTGAATTATTTTAAAATATGTAATTCTATTCGATTACTATCCTTAACAATTTACCAGAAGACATTCAGTAAAAAATATAGCAAGTTATAATCAGTAAAATGAAAGCATATATTTTATTGTGAAATAATGATGTAAAACCATCTTTAAATAATATAATTCTTGAAGAAAATCGTGGGATTTGAAGAAGGACATGTCCTAAAGCCTACAAGTCAATTGAAAAACTGTTTCTTTGTTTTCTAACAAAATCGTATAAACTAGGTGTAGAAGGATAGATATTTCAGCTTTCTATTTTAAAATCACTATACATTTATGTTGCCTGAGTGATGAGAGTATTTTTTTATTTTTAGTACAATCTCACCCCCACTCCTCGCCACCCCGTGGTCTTTTTTATAGCTGCCAAGGATTCAGTGATAGCACATTAACACAGTAGTTACATTAGAGCAAGAACATTCTCCTTCAACATTTACTCTTTTTTTCGGTAACAAATTATGATTTATCAAAAATAAATAAATATTATAGCGTTAGTTGACCAAACCCAATGTTTCAAATCAACCTACAAAAAAACTATGTACTACATTTTTCGGAGATAAAATATTTTTTTAACTATTTGGTACATATTATAGTAAAGTTCATCGTTTTTTTTTCTTTTGGCAAATTACAAAATTTAAGTAATGCTAAATTCGTGTGCCAAAGGGAGTTGAAACGTTTTGTGGAGAAAAACCTTGCTACTTGATTTTTATGTCGTTACTTTATTAAAATCTTTTAGGTATTGATAGCTGGAGTTACTTTTAAAAAAGTCTTCCAAGAACTGAGGTCAGTAAAGCTTCTTCACCATTTCAATATGTTTTTTTCTTTTATCGCCTTATTTTCTTTATTGAAAGATTTTTGTTTGTTTTTTAAGGAAAAATTCTGCTTCTGGATGAGCTGCTGTTGATACCCAGGTGTATCCAGGAAACTAGTTTTTCCTGGACTTACGGGGAAAATAATAGCTTCAATAAGAAGCCACTTGAGAGCACTGATTTGCTGAATCTAGTGTTGGCCTATTCTCACCCCATCTGGCACAATCACACCTCGTTTTATGTTACCGGTTTGAACTATATCGAATATAATGTCTTTTCAGAAAATAGTTAATAACTTCAAATGTCCAAGAGGTTCGTCCGTTGAGTGAATCCACAGAATATAATGACTAAGCAAATGGTATAAACCTATATTGATTTATTACCGTTTTACACATGAATATATAGATAACATTAATAAATTAAAGTTACGAAGTTTATGATTATGAATATAATATAGGGCATACCGATAAGGCACTATGATGTGCTCATGTTCCATAAACAGTTTCTGTTATTTAACGGAGCTGTTTCTAGACCCTCTATTTAATTTTTCCTCTGTTCTGTTTCTGGTGGTTATTTCACTTCAATCCGGATCTATACAGTTTGTCGTCAAGGTTCGGGACCACTGAACATAGGTAATGTTCAAGTATTATCGCTATGAATTATAAATATGTATACGATGGTACAACATAGCTCCCAGTAATGTATATATAAATACTAGTAGATTAAAGTTTAGGAAGTTGGGACGGTGTAATGTAGAAGAGACGCAAAAGGAGACAGAGAGAAGGAGTGGCATGGCGCCTACACGGTATTGATCCTGGCCCACGCTGTTTACCCCCACCGTTGCTTCATTATTACTTGTGACATCACTTTCATTACGTCACTCTTTACCTATAATTATTTCTTTTACTCTATCAGAATGGATGATGAACGGATTAATCGCTGTCACGAAAAATATTTAAATAATACATCCACAAATACTATTTTTAATTACAGATTAAATAATCGGAGATATGGGGTTATGATGGGTTATACATATAAACCCGAGAAAAATTTAATTTAAAAATTTTTTCAATCCTATTTTATATCCGAAAACTCAATTTGTTAATTGCGAAAATAACAGCAATATAAGGTTTACAAAAATTAAACTAAGTACTATGCAGAAATGATTATTTAAAACATTCTTCAATGCAAAAATCCTGAAATGTCATTTAGCACTTTCATCCATTCATATCTTAAATGTAGGCTCTGAGATGTTATATCATGAGATCTGAATAAATATTCAAAACTAAAGATTTCTTTAAACCCTGATTCTTTATTACGTTACCTGTGGGTACTAACGGATCCAGCCGGGGGAGCGAAGGGGCGCGCGCCGCTGGAACGTACAAACCATTATTTCTTTTTAATGAAAACTTCTTTGCATCAAATAAAAGTACAACAGGCACCATTATTATTATATTCTAAATTGAAAAAGTATATTGTTTTTTAAAAAATATTTTATTTAAATTATACTTTTTAGATCGAAATTATTGATTAGATGTATGGAATTGACCAACACCTGTACCAACACAGGTGCGCCCCCTTCGGAAAATTCCTGGATCCGCCTTAGCCTGTGACCACCCGTATCATCTTATGAATTAATAATCGGTTTTGCAAACTAGAGTCACTGTTATCACCAAGCTGGCGGGCGCTTGCGCAGTACGGTTTTTTCTTTACAAATCCTGTACCACGCATGCGTCTGCTTTTATAATAGTTCTCAATCGTTTAGGAATAAGCCTAGTATTTAACTTTTAAATTATTTTGATGTTTATTCTTATATTCTTCATTTTTTGAATTTTAGATAAAATAAATAAATTGGTTTATTAACTTAACTATATATAATTTTTTTTTTTTACTTTATCAGATGTTGCGTGGTTTAAGAGTTTAAAAAAAAGAAAGATATTGTCCATATCTTATTATTTATTTTTATTATTTTCTTTTGCAAAAGTAGGGCAGATTTACCCATCACAACTTTCATTTGCCACCATACTTTGAATTGAAATTAATCCTTGTTCATTTCAGAACAGATATTTTTATATGATTCATTGTGGAAATAAATATTTTCCCTTACTAATTTGCAAAAGGAGCCTATGACAGAATTATAAATATTAACCGATTATTCAATGCTAAATTGTTATAAAATCAATATTAAAAATACCAAGAATGATTTTATAAAGTTAATCATCTTGTCAACTGAAATGTATAGGTTAAGTGAAATTAAAATCTAATTATTTAGTAGCTATGGTGACCAGAAAATGTTATGTTGCTGAAACCGAAAACTCACTGCACAAGCGCCCGCCAATTAGAACTCATGTTAAAACAGACCCTTTATTAATGCGGTTTTAGTCATTTTCCACTACCTTCTACGACTTTCTATCTTAAATGTTACTTTTTTTTCTAAAATTTTGGGCTTTCCAACGATATATTACTGTAAGAGAGATATAAAACACAGCATACCAATCAATCCATGATCCTACATATGTACACTACATATATTTACATGATATAAGAACAATTTTTTTTTCTACCCTATCCTTTCATAGTCAATAATCGCCTAAACACTAAATACAGTATATTATAACTATATTTATTCCCAATTTAACAATTTTATTTCATTTGACAATCTTATTCCATTTATTTGGCAATTTTATTCTTCCTTTTTCACTCTCTTATACCTCTCCTCTGCAGTCATCCTCAAGCCACGTTTGATCCGTAAAAAAAATTAAAAGAATTCATCATTAGATAGCAATATAAAAACAAATCAAAGACACAATAGTCATAGCAGTAGATGAGTATTAAAAAAACAGCAAATAAATATATTAAAAAACCTAATATAGATTTACAAAACAAAAAGTTAGTTAAAAGAAATAATTAAATTAATAAATAAGTTAAAACACAAAATAGGGCCGCCCATAGCTCAGTGTTTAAGACACAGTCTTACCAATTTGATGTCTATTGGCGGTGCCGGTTCGAATCCGGCCTGGGACGTTGACTTTTTTCATTGAGTGGCAGTCCCACTAAATGAAGAACTTTGACC
Organism: Halyomorpha halys; assembly: GCF_000696795.3. NCBI lineage: Eukaryota > Metazoa > Arthropoda > Insecta > Hemiptera > Pentatomidae > Halyomorpha > Halyomorpha halys. Next base: position 245,829 of record NW_027109467.1, read on the forward strand.
CCCCCCCCCAACCATGGTTAGGCAGTATAGGACTCCAATGGGAGTCTTGGCCGAAAAAAACCCACAAAATAAACAGGTTAAAAAGTTAAAAATAATACTACCCTCATTTCCGAAAAATTGTCCAACCTGGAAAATTTTTTTTCGTCTTATCTTACCCCAAACTCATTCATAATTTATATCTATTTATTTTTCACTACTAGTATAAATTTTAAATAGTTAATTATTTCAAACAAACAAAATTAAAGGTACTTTGGGAGACACCATTTTGAAAATTTATCATTTAAGCTCTACGGAACTATTTCAATGAGCATAAGACTGAGCTGATATTTAATACCACTTAATTTTACATTCACATACCGAGTTTAATAGAAATCGTTAGAGCCTCTTTTGAGAAAATCGAAAAAATGTAAAATTCGATTCTATCAGGTGGCACTTCTGGTCGGTTAATTTTCTCTAGAAAAAGCTGTATACACGCCTTAGATATGTAATTTCATTTTCGTACGTTTCATTTTTCAGCTTTTTGACCCACAGGCGATTTTGTGAGACACGGTTATTTCGACTCCGAGGACAAAACGTATTTCTTTTGATATTTTTTGGATTTCCAAATGTTTCACGATTGCAATATTGATTATTATACATAGATTGATTAATATATAAATTGTAATTTGCCAATAGCTAAACTAAGCAATGCATACCCAGTCTAAATTAAACTATATCTTGATGATTGAACAATAAAGAATCTAAATACTTTGTTATCTATTTTATTATTATATTTTCGTCTTACTATATTATATTCTTCTATTTATTATTTTTTTATCTTATTCTTCTTATTGTTTGTTTTATACGAGTTTTAAAGAAGTAAAAAAAGTTAGGCTAACTGTGACAACCTGTAATATATACACCACTTTACATGGCGCTCTTGCAACTACCTGTAGTTAGTAAAACCGCACTTTAAGAAACAAATTATCTAATTTTCAATTTAAAGTATAATTATAATAAATAAAATATTAAAAATTAATATTATAAAGATTATTAATATCAAAGCGGAATAAAATTTCAGGTGGAGTTTTCTGATATATTTAACAAAGATACTGAAACATTTCAAAGGAGTTTGTCTACACCGACCTGAAGGAGAGAGTATGGAGAATCCCGTAGTGGGAAAAGTTATGATGATCACGAATTGAGGGCTAGAAACCCTATTGTATTTTTCATTTGTGTAACATATCTGTCAATGGTATTGCTGTTTCTAACCTCCTGGAAGCCGAGAAAAAAAAAATTTACATATAATTTTCGTGCAGATTAGTGGTATCATCTTGAAGATATTGTATTTTTTTCTACTAGGATTTTTTGCGTTTGATGCGTTGGTTTTGGGGCCTCCGAAAGCATCACTTTACTTGGTGACTTCGCTGATGGCACGGGTAACTTTGTAGGATCGTGAATCACAGAATATGGTGTTCTAGAAGGAATTCCAGGGTCTTCACTGACATCAGCTAATGAATTCTTCGCAGGCTGGTATTGTGCTTACCTTTGTACAGTGGAAATGACTGACAAGAGAAATATATGAGGAGTGGAAACTCCCAGAACAATTCTGTCTATAATGTTATAGTCGTCTACAAGGATTTCTCTGTGCGATTAACCTAGACAGCTTTAACAGGCGCTGTTTGAGAAAGGTTTCCTGGGGATGGCTGCAGTAATAGGAACAGCTGTATCTTCCTGCTGATGCCACAGGAGGAATATCGGCGAAGCTCTCAAGGTCTTGACAGTTTCTAGGAAGAATAATATCTTGTTATTTAATTACACCATGCATAAATGCGTATATAATAATATAGCATTGTAAAGATCAAATATTTGTACATTTTAACAACGAAAGTACTGTACTGAGATATCCTGGAAGAACTCAAATAAATATACTTATTGGACGCTTCTCACCACCGATATTTTCAATGAGCGGTATAAGGATTATGCTCAAAAGAGGTTGTACCAAGTTTCCTTCCAACCTGTTTCCTTCAACTTGCACTATCTTATTTCCTTAACAACGTAAGTAGGCTAGTTCCCTTCGGTTGCGGATATGTCGATTACGATTTGGGTTTCACTTCGGGTATCCTGTGTTTTTATTAGAACTAGTTTTTTATTAATGTTTTTTTTCATGTACTTATTTATTTATTTTTACAAAAAAAGTAATATGTAATAACAGAGGAGTAGATCGGTATTTCAGTAATTACTAAACAAAACTGCAGTCTATTCGTGAATTATATTAATTACATTAACTACCTACAAACATAGTAGTAAAGTACAATACTTTACTGCCACAATATACATCCATTATAATTCAGAAAATAATATTAATTAGTTAAATTTGGTAGGTAGCCATCAATCCTAGGCTGGTCAACATTTTACACCTGTTCGTGGTGGTTCAGAAAAAGAATTTGAGATAAATGTTTAGGAATAAGGGTACTTCGTTTTTCAGTTTTCGTGTATCTTAGAGATAATGCCAAACTGGCAATGGCATACCTAAGTGACATCATGAGTTCTTGACCTTTCAGGAGGAGCAGGACGGTTGAAAAGACTAGAGAGGGCTCAACCATTCGCCAAAGAGGACCTAATCCGAACCAATCCCCTTTTCTTCTTTTTTTAATTTTTTCACTTCTAGGAGGGGGGGATAGCTGCCCCCTCCTGTTCCCATTTGGTACGCCCATGTCAGTGACCATGTACATTTTGGCAAGTGCAGTTCGGACAGATTTTTTTCGAAGATAAGGTTTTTTCGATACTTTCACTCATCGACACTCTTATTGCGCTCATATAAGTATTTGTCCGACGTGAAGACTTCTTCAATCCGATGATGTTCTCGTACAAACTGAAGCCTGTTGTTCAGTTTATGATCTGTGATAAGTAGAGGTCCAAATGCCCTCATGTTTTTTTTTATTATGCCTTTATGAAATGAGATTTATTATTATTTATTATTTATAGATTCCAGCGATGTTGGAGTTTCGTAGTCCATTGACGCTTGTATCTACCACCATTCTCGACCTTCTCCTAGCTTTCTGATGTGAAGCCGTATTCCTTCGGTGTTCTGAAAAACCAGATGGAACGATTTACACCCAGTCCCCTAGTCAATTCGCGCTGGTTGGACGCTTCCTCGGACGCTTGCTCTAATCATGATATGATTCTGGTTTTGTCATACTCAATTAAATGGCTAACAGAGCGTTTGAGAATACGAATATAATAAAAAAACGCAAATGAAGGAAAAATAATAACTGAAAACTAATTTTAAGCGAAGGAGAATGAAATGGCATAGTACTACTTTTATCCAAATGGATTTATTTATCAAATAAAGTAAAGTAAGGATTATTTTACATTGGTAACTCCTGGGGCAGCGGTAGCAGCGTGGCTATGCGCCAGTCTACCAATCCACAAGTTGTCGGATCAAATCCCGGTCCCACCCGGGGTTTTTTCAAGCACAAAATAATGCAAAACTCACTGACAACCTCCACTCGGGCATTTGTGAGGCCCGTTAGCCAATGGGTGGCACTCACTAAAAATAGGCGTGGGAGTGACGACCCACCCTGCGAAAAAACCACGTCAAGAAAAGCGCGATGTATTTCCTAATACTGGGAATATTACCTCCTAATATTGGTAAATACATCGCGCGAGGACATAGGCCTCCATGGTCTGTTGTGCCCATAAAATAATAATAATAACTCCTAATCCCTAGTGATTAGACAGAATGATCTAAAAGATAATTAATGTAATGCTGTCATAAAGACAATTAATTGTATATTTAAAAAATACCAAAGGCTTTTAAACGATATTTATTGTGTAATTTTTCGGTAATTTGGATAATTTAAATAAACTAGTTAGAAAGTAAAAAAATGAAGTGAAGATGTACCACCATTACTTTTCAAGCTTTGGGTAATTATTGACAACATTTGGGGAGAATGATATGAAGTGCCTTACCTATGTCAACAGATTGATCTTAAGTTTTTATGGTCATCTACATACCTCTATTTTAATTTTTATTTCAAATTACATTGTACAATGTATATGCTTGAGATAAAATTGAAACTTCAGAAATAAATAGGCTTTAATTGACATAATGATATTATTTGGTTAGAAAATATTCTAGATTAGCCTGGAGAACAAATGGGACTGGTCGAGGCCAAGACTGCAGGTCACTGCCCGCCCTCTTGCGCCATTTCCTGGAGCAACTATGTTCGCCGAAGCCTCCAGTTGTGGTATTCCATATTTCTGCTATTTATTTCGAATTCTCATTTATGAGCTTTTTGTTTGGATGGATCTCCAATGAGGCACGTTATTTCCTTTATTGAGCAGTCCATTATAAAGAAAACTGAAGAGCCTATCATCTACCTATATTTTTTTATAGATGTATATTCTTCTTATTGTAGTGAGGATAAGCTAGGAATAAGAAGTTGATATATTCGACTGAAGCGATAACACTGAAATATTCCTCACGACTCTTTTGAGACTGGAAATGAATAATAAATACTTATAAATAAATACATTTATTTAAAAAATATTTCGATACAGCTTAGATAAAAAACATATTTTTTTTTTGCGATGCATTTAGTCGAAAATAGTTCTCTGACTAGATGTTGTAATTTTAATTACGGCATCAGGAACGCGAAAGCAAGTGCACTACATAAATGATTTTTATTAATTTAAGACGATTGGTTGTATGTGAATTTAAAGATGGTCTGTGGTGGCGGCCAAGAAGAAAAAAAAATAGTTTTCAATTATTTATTGATTACCGACGTTTTGACGCACAATGTAAGTATTCATCAGCGCTAAAATAAAAATATACAAATAAAGTTAAGCCTATGTAAGATTGACATTAAATAAAATAAATGTGAAGCTGGAGGTAACTAATGAGTTGTTGGAAAGATAACAGTAAAACTATTAACGAAGCACATGGGTACTCAAATAATACTGCTTTATTCTCGGAGTTAATGCTCTTTATATACATTATAAGTGTTTATATTGGCAGGGTGTGGCGAACAATATGCCTCGTCATATCATAATTGGTGTACAAACTATCATGGTAGTAGGTGAACATTATAGGTATGGTAGTAGGAGGAATATAAACTATGAAACATGCCTCCATACATTATGGATCGAAACGTTGGCAATCAATAAATAGTTGAAAATTATTTTTAAATGTGTGAAAACGTGTGCTTTTTGCAAACGTGTGCCAAAGGAAGATTATTAGAAGGCAACCAGACTTTTACACATCAACCATGCAGCTCTTTTGCTCAAGGAGGTATCAAAATGTCATAGAGATCCGTTGTTTTCAGTTTTGATCTGGATTACCCCTTGAATGATATCGTTCATGAAGCGCTGCCAACCTGACGTCAAGATCGTGAGGCGTCTTGTGGAGAGAGGACCAAGAGGACCTCATCCAATCTAAGTCTATTTAGACCACGCAGTCGAACCAATCTTCTACACCTACTTCCTCTAAGTGTTGCATGCTGATGATCTACTCAGAGGGAATGTGTTCCAAGATGGGCAAGATGTTAAACACAGAGACAGTGCTGCAGCATAATCACCAGGCTACAGAAGCAACATGGTTGGTCAACTCGTCTTGAAAAAAAGTCAGAGGGTTCTCATCAAAAAAGAAATAGGGGTCCTCCTACAGCAAGAAAGACCACCTGTGGTCGCATTCAGTGCCACCGCAAGGTGGGACACCGTGGTCAGAGGATCATCACATACCTGGAGCCAAAATTATGCCGTATTCATACGGAGATGCTGAAAAGGAACTGATCAGAGGACCGAATTACTAACTAGTTTACTTTGAGTAACCCCCTGTGTAATACAATGGGACAGAATGGGACGCCGCATACGGCGCTACTGCTTGTGGTCTGAGATTCACAGAAACCCGTTAGTAACCAGTCGCTTGGAGATTCGCATGTCGGGTTGTCCAATGATTTCAATTTCTAGTTTCTCGAAGATGAGTGATCAACAGACTAACCTGTTGCTTTTCACCTTTATGGCTATTCAAAGAAGCATTGAACGTTGAAGGCTTGGGTAGAAGTCAGGAACGTCGTTAAACTTGATTAGCAGCAACAAACAACTGCTTCAGATCATTGTTTTCAAGGTATGGGTGTACCCAAAATCTTATTACTATTCTTCTCTTTCTCCTGAGATAATAATACAACATGAGGGCAATACCTCTTTGGTGTTTTCCTATTACAAGTTCTTAAAACAAAAAAAACCCATGTCATTGATCTCCTCATTCTTCGTTCATCCATCCATCCATTAAACACCAGGTCCCGATAGATTTATGGATACCCTCCTATAGAACCACTTTCTTCAGCAAATCATTCCTCATACGTACAACCTCCTTCTGGAATTCCTTCTCCATTTCCATCCGCTAATCCTCATCCATTCTTTCCTTTAAACAACACCTATTACTTCACTTATTGCATAACCAAACCTTCGTATTCGCATCATTGTAAACAGTATAAATAGGCATATTTTGATTAACATTATAAACAGTAGTTAAGCCAAGATTTTCATCTATTTTAATTTTGCTTACTGGAAACAATTAAATGTTTGCCAGACAAAAATCATAATGTATGAACCATATATTTATTCTTGGAGATATATGTCCCAGAATAAAATATTTTTTTTCATTTCATGATGGTTTCATCATCGCTTGTGTCTTCCGAAGACATTTCACGCTCGATATCCATGACGACACTGAATGAACAAGAGATTTTGATTGCTGATAAGTAGCCTCATGTGTAGAGTCAAATCACCACTGTGTCAGTAACTGGTCAGTAATCCTAGTTACCAACTGGTTTAGTTCCTTTCTAGCAGCTCTGTTTGCAGAGGGCCTTAGTCGACCATTCGTGAAACTGAAATGTATGAAACTCGTGTACACGAGAAAATAAACTTTTCTGCTCAATGGCCTAGACATTACAGGATATTGGATTCCTGGAGCAGCTTCTAGCAGTTCGATCAGTGAA
>NW_027109467.1:256526-269138 GCF_000696795.3 Halyomorpha halys
TATATAATATATATGACATAAAAATAAAAACATGTAATATTTTCAGCTAACAGATACCTCAATTTTTTAAAATTAAATTCAAGATGGTGGCCAAAAGTGTAGCTTTGATTTTTATATACATTTAGTAACAAACAAACAAATTTAAACCCCGTTATAATGGGAGTTCTATCTTCACCTATTTCTTCTTTATATCCCTTTTATTAGTTCACATTAATAGAGGATATAATTAATTATACACAAATGACTTATCTTAATAAGAATTTAAAAATGAATAAAAAATCAGATATTTAATTCTGCTTATATATAAATATAAGAATCATTGATTATAAATATCCTAAATGATTATTAGATAGTTTGTTTCCAGAATGACAATATAACGCCTACAAGACCAAAAGATTGAAGTTATTCAGTCCGATCAACCAGTTGTTACTTTTAAAAGGTCAGTACTTAATAGCGGCAATGCGGTTCAAAGTACTTTCCAGGAATTCATTTTATTTCATATACAAAACTGAAAAAGGGGTATTAGGAGGTATTGGAAAATTGTCAATTGGAACGCATTCTATAAATGAAGGAATGTGTTTGGATTAATTTTTAAAAAAATTGCTGAAATAATGACATCTTATAATTAATTATTAATAACTGTAATGGAAAACTGACATCAATTTAACGTTAGGAAGCGTCTTGCAATAAACATATTTTCAGAACACCAGATTCAACTAATTATTTTTTAAATCTTTTTCAATATAAAAAACTAAATTATTAAATATAATGCAAATAAAATAATAAAAAAATTGTTAAGACAAAGTGGATATTTTTTTTTAAATACTTCAATATAAATAATAATTAAATTATTATTCATTTTAGCAAATATATTTTATAAAATTGATTTTGATAGTAATTTAAATAATGAATCCGAAAGAAAAAGAATCGATTCAGCCTGTGAAAGACACATGTATAATATTTTTGATTTATTGAAATTTGCAACTGCATTTACATAAAAATACATCTAGTAAATTTTGATTTTACACTATAATGGTATGATACAGGCATGAAGAGAAATTAAGAATTGGTCGGACTATAATATCATTTGTACAATAGAAGGTGTCCAGGCATCTTCTTTTCAGGCGCCTCGAAGGATTGTCAGGAATGGAACAGGAAGTATGGTTAGAAACTTGTGAGTTTGGGTAGTTAGAGAATTTATAAAGGAAGGATTAATATCTGGTTCGGGCTAAACCAGTTACATATGGAATATTAAGTTATAGTTCATTCCTTGTTAGATAAGTTGATTTCATTAGCATTTAATAAAACTCCCAATGATCTCCTTAGCAGTAGATAAACAGCTGATTTCAACCATTATAGCAATGCCAGTTAGTAAGATCTGTATATAGGTGTTCATATAGTAAGATGTATATATAGATGTTCACAGAATGGTTCATCTAACTATGTGGAGAAGTTTGGATTTTATGAGTATTTATGAAATCGATCAATGAAATCGATTTCTCAAGATTTTATATCAGATTTCAACAATCATTATAGTGCCGATCAGTATCAGTTATATATTTGTCTCTTGTATTAGTAATGAGGTCTGAAAGTACATAATTCTCGCATTTTTTTATGATTGAAATTGCAACGAGATCCTTTCTTCGATTTCCGAAGGCTTGCAGGTTTTGTGAATAAAAAGCCTTAGATTTTATTTTGCATGAGAAGTGCTACTTTATAGAATCGATTTTTTCTCAGTTTTCCTATTTTCTCGAAAACAGCTTTAATGGTTTTGAGGGCTGCTCGTACATCAGATGATTAGGTCCCAGATGGTCAGATCCGAGTCTATCATTCTGAGATCTGCGGGTGGCGCCGGTTCGGATCCGGTCTGGGACGTTGATCTTTTTCATTAAGTAGAGGATCCACAAAATAAAAATCTTGACCCTCCCACCATGGTTAGAATAGGTTGGTCACCTGTGCATAACTAGAATTTTTTTTTTATTATTAAACTCGGTGAATCATCCTATAGTTGAATGGTATTTAATATTGTATAAGTCTTATTCCAATCGAAATAGTCTGACGGGCATAAACGCGAATTTTTCAAAAAATCTTCCTCAAAAGAATTATTAATTTTGTTTATTTCAAAAATAAATGGCCAGTACTCATTATTGCTAGTAATAAAAACATATAAATAGAAAATATTAAAGAATAACTAAAGGGGAAAAATAGAATTGAAAACAGAAAAATAGATTAGACATCAGATTTGAATAGGAAAAGCGGGTACTGTATTCTTAGCTGGAACAAAGTTTACATTCTTTATCCTTACCTCGAAAAACCCTAGAATATGAATTTTTACAGCAACAAAAAATTATTTTTAATTTTTTTCAGAATATGAAGGAGATGGTCGGGAGTGCGGTCAACGAGAACAATAAATTGTTAACAACTTTGGCTTTTCATTGGTATTTGATGTAACTAATTCACATTTATTGCAATCAAACATTGAATAAATATTATTATTTTCTACTATCTGTCGTGCGTTGAAAATTAAATAATTGTCGATCTGAAGAAAAGGAATTTGGATGATCCTGAATAAAATACCATTGGTACGGGATGCTTTTACTTGAACAGTTCTTGTAGAATCCTGATAGCGTTTTGCAATCTTCCTGGTTAAATTTATGGTCGCTAGGCAGATTCAAGATGTCTTCCAGGTTTCCCCTACCCTACTTCAGCTCAGGCCATTTTGTTAAAGAATATTTCCTGTTATAACGTCCTAGGGAAAAGACTTAAATAGTAAAATCTTAAAGGGAGAAATTGATTTTTGTCGGTGGATTTGTCGATGAGGAGCTGAGTGCGCCGGTTAAATTTAGCAGGGGGAGGTTGGGGGTGGGGCGTGGGGGCGGCAGATGGAGCCCTCGACCAATCAATAGCCTTCAATCCCTCCCCTCTCCTCGACCCCTCCTCCCCCACTCTCTTTTATCTTTAAGTATAAAACACTGCCTTGTTTGCAGTTATACTTCCTTCTTTAGGGTTCTACATTTTACCGAACACTTTAATTAATGTTCCATCTCTAATCTGAATTTAAATATTCTGTTTGTTATAAAACATAAAATATACAAAAGCCTTTGTTTAGATTAATTTAGAAGGGATGTAGCTACAGGTTATAGATTATTCTCATGCTATTAGAACCAGTAATATTATTAAGAGTTAATTTGTAATCAAAACTTATAAGATACAGTTAATTATAACTTATTAATTACAAGAAAGTTATAAATCTGGTTAGTTACTTTTTTACTTTTATAAAAAAATACTGTATAAAGGATTCAAATAATTTGATATTTATATTTTCACTTTTTTAATTAGTTTTTTTTTTTTCTAACATGCTCAGTTTTCTCAATTTAAGAACATGAAAAAATATTTTTGTACTCGAAAACTTTAATCTTATGATTAATCAATTATTTATACTATTTATGTATTCGTAAAAACTAAAATGTTTCATTTGAAAAATAAACAAATACTATATTATATATAGTGCCTATAAGTACCTAATTTCTAAATATTATACTTTTTTAAAAATCATTTTCCAATTTCGTTAAAATGTTTGTCAATTACCGCGTGTTAAAAGAACATTAATATTAAACGAAACGTACTAGTAATTTATCAATTTGGTTTTAAAAATTAAGAGTTGATGTTCATTTGAAAGTGATACGATTTTGGAATTGTATAAAATATATGACGTTAGTACTATAAATTCTCAGAAACTGGGTTGTAGAGTCAAAGGTGGCGCAGTCTGTTGGCGCTGCGATGTACTACAGCCAGTCAATGTAATAGAGAATTTCTTGTGCAGGGCTGTTTAGAAAATATCTTCAAAATATTAAATATTTATCCATAGTTAGTGGTAATTTTATTTCTAAGGGCCACATTTTATTGAAAAAAAGAAAATGTTGTAATCAATAAATCAATTTATAGTTATTTCAATTAATTTAAGGTTTGTGAAAAAGCAAGGCATTGAACTGTTATGGAGCTTTTTAGTTTTATTCAGTAAACCTCATACAATATTTAGTAGGTTATTATGAACTAATGTCTATACCTGTCTTATGATACATTTTTATTTTTTTATATCAAAATATCAAATCGCAGTAGGATTATAAATAATGAATGGACGTTTCTAACAAAATTGGTTAAGGAAAAGAGAGGGAGATCCTCAAATTTCCTAACAATTTTGTTTTATTACAATATTGTTATACATTAGAATATTTTGATTTTCTCAACTAAATTATTATTTTTTAATACTCCTGTATCGTTTCTAGTTATAGGTTGTTTGTTGGTGAAGTAATAAGATGTATTTAGTTAGATCTCATTTAGTGATTAAATTTTATTAAAATTACATTTTATTTATAAACAATTATCATAAAAATTATAAACGACAGTCAAAACACTCTTAATAATATTCCTTTGGAATCTTTAAATATAATATTAAAATCCTGAAGGCGAGGAAACTCCCCATTTCAAATTATGGAAATAAAAAAATAAATTGGTGAAAAAAGTGTGGAACTAAGATTTTGTTAATACATTTATAATATATTGAATTTTTTTAGTTCTCCCAACTTTTTACGATCTGAACCTTTCACTATGTGTTATGAATGTCGAAACTCTTGGTAGAAAGAGTATAATGGAGGGGATAAGCTTGGAGAAAAAGTGAAGCCAAAAGGGCATATCGTTTGATAGACCAGGGGGCGTGGCAGAGGAGTAGGGGAAGAGTACGAGCCAATCACTAGCTTTCTTCTGCTTCAGTATAGATTAAAATGACGGACTTTCCAATTAATCTTAACATAAATCTTAGTTCGAGGAAGTGGTCTTTTTGGCTTCACTGCTACTTTGAAGTAGAGTAGGGTTATATCACCCTCTCTCCCCTGTTGATGTTTTGTATATTTATATTCAAATGAAAATTGGTCACACTTTAAAAACAAAATGACTTTTATGTATCGTTTTATGATTAATCTTTTATATTTATTATTAATATTAAAAAAATAAAATCTGTACGCAAGAAGGGTTGTAGTAGTTTGTAAGGAAGTAATGTTACTAGACCAACGGTTTCGCAAGGAGGTGATTAGGTCAGACGCTCGACCGCCAGATTTTTCCCGAAATTACCCCACATATTCGTCTCATTGGTCCCCGGAGGGCTCCCGAACTCTCAGGGTTCACTCACGGCTGCAGTGATAGTATAAATAATTATACGTCACAGCCGGATTCGAACCCCGATCCTTCAGATTAGTAGCTCAGTGCCTTACTTCGAGCCATCCCCACTGCATAATACTGATATTACTGTAATTAATTTGATAAATTAAATACAAATAATTAGTATTTTAATGACAATATTTGTTTTTTGATTTTTTAAATTAAAGTGTTGACAGTATTTGAGTATTTTGAACCTAATATATCTCTTTAATAAATAGTAATTTATTTTAGTAATCCTTATGATTTCTTTGTATTTATGTTTTAAACTTCAGTTTATTTAATTCTAGTAAATAATTATTACATTAAAAAAAAAAAAAATCGTATTCTAATTCTTAATAAGTCTGAGGGTTAACCAATGCCGGAGTAGATAATTTTTTTGAAAAGTTAGATTTAATGTTCTTTTAAACTCAAAATTATTAGCTACCACTTGCTCTACGTTCTAACGTCACCCATCCTTGTGACAATTTTTTAGGTTAATACATAGACTAGGATGGATTTTATAAGTGAAGAATTTATTTAAATATGCTTATAATTCATTTGTTTAAGGAATATGCCGATAGTGACTCCTAAATATAAATTCTATTATTAAAGTATTTGAATAGAAATATACATTGCATAAAAATTTAAAATTAAAAAACTTAGAAAATCGATAATCTGTGTCCCTATTGCCCTGTTGCATCTGAAATTATACCATTTAGATTATTATTAATAACTTGGCAATTTGTACATTCACCAGTTAAACAAAAAAAAATTAACCAAAGTAATGTAATATTGCTGGTGAGTTACGTTTTTCAGTAAGTCCTTGTATGTCATAAATAATAGTTAACTTTTGGTTGGCCCTATTTCTAAATATTTTAAAAGATCACACAATTATTTCATTAAGTGTTTAAATTACTTTAAAATTTTTATAAATTAAATTAAAACAGTGAGATATAATATGCAACACTGCAAGGCCGCCAGGGCTTCAGAAATGGAAGATTGCCAATCACATCGGCATTTCCGTTTCACTTTCAACCACGAAGAAATGTAGTTACAAGTTACTATTTTAAGTTACAATAATTCTAAAACCATGTTATCAGTATACGATCCAAATATTTTTATGAACTATGAACTGCCTATACAAAAATCCTTGAATTCCGATATTTATGTACTTTGGAGAAAATTAATTAAATTTTATTAAATGCTCATGAAATAAAAATTTCTATATAGTGATTAACTTTTATGTTTATTAATTGAATAAAAAGTATTATATATAACAAGGGCAATTGCAAGTAAGCAATTCAAGGGCCGAATGATTTACGATTCTTTAGAATAATAATTGTCAAACAAAAAGTTATAGTAATGTAGTTTATTTATTAACATAGATTGAAAAGAAAAGCGCTCTGGTCGTATTTTGCTTTTCATTTTAAATTGAAATCAGATGAGAAGGGACTTACTTTTTTTTATTAGTTCTTAAAATCTTAGAAATAAGAGCCTAGAGGGGAGGGGGTAAATACCAAATAAAAATGGTGTTAAGAACATGGGACCACATAAAGACACTTTTCAAATACTAACTCAGTTCACATATAAAATTTTGCTGTAGGAATTCGTGAAACTTTGAAATCGCAAAAAACTGTTTGACTGAATTTTACCCTAATTTTTGTAGTAATTAGGGTAAAATTCAGGTAATTCAAATAATAACGTTTTGTGACAAATATTTGCGTTCATGAATATTAAAAAAATATATATAGTACTGTTTTACCTACTAAACAATTCTCTAAACAGGAATTCAAATCGTTCGATCCAAAGGAGCTGATAGGAATACTAAAATGTAGCTGAGGAAATATATATATTTACTAGGCTTAGTGGAAATCATCAAAACCTTTTTCTGAAGGTCATGAAATTATTCTACATAGTTCTAAAGTCTATTATTTTATTGGAAAATATGAAGATCGAGGTTGATTCTATGATATGAATGCCAGAAAAGGATTAAATTACCAAATGGTTTCCTTTGGCTCTAGTTTTGAATAACAAGTTTTTAAAAAATAATCAATTGTTTAAAAAAAAAAAGATTATTTTTGTCCGTATTACTAAAACATTATACAAATATTTATATTTAACTATTTTGATAAGTATGGTTCATAAGAGTACGCCTATGAAATCAATATTTAAATTATGATATAAATTTTAAGATTTATTATAACAAAATATATTACCCCATCACAACCTGAACAGATTCTTATTTTTTTTCTTCTTATTTTTATCGATCACTAAATTTGAGAAAAATGTACGATTATTACTTTTTTTTTTTAATTTACATTATAACATTATTAAAGAATAAATAAAATACTATAATGCTATAATGCTAAATTATTTTCCAATGACTATGCTTCCTTAATTACAAAGAAATTTGTATTAATGATTAATACCTTGTTTATCTTCACGGGGTCAAGTAAGGAAATAAATTTCCTCGATACCTTTTCTTTTCGGGTAAAATAAGTATACTAATTGAAATGTTGGTAGACATTTGGTTTAGCACTGTGGAAATCATTTTCCAAAAATGAAACGCGGTAAAAGACGGTTGCTAGTTGGTCTGGTTTGTGCGTAGGAGGGAGGTCGTTACGTGGAGGGGGGGGGGGAGGGAGAGAGGAAGGAGGTGTCTTCCTCCCCAATCATTTCAAAACCCGAATTGCTGAATTTGAGAACCTAGTTCAAACTGGAAAAATTTCTAAAATTATACAAAGACGTTATTGTATTCAAAATTGCTTATAACGCTATTTAGAGAGGCCATTTCCCCCCAAAATGCTAAGGAAAGTACTTTTCATGCCTCCAAAAATCGGGTTAATATTATTGGAAAATTTTCGATTTTGCCTCCTTCCCTACTTCTCCCACAACAAATTGTTAGAGTAATAACGCATCGTGCGAAGTGAAGGAGAGTTGGCTAATCTTTGAACTTAAAAATTTAAATTCTATTCTGATCTCTAATCAATATCTAAATTGTTATTGCTTATCACTCACATTTTATTAATATCATACTCAAAAGTTATGTTATATGTGATATATCCATAAACGCTTTACGTCTCGCCAGAAGATAACTCTTATAATTATCAATGTTTTGAGCTGAGTTTAAGGAAACATCTTTTGACTTGATTTAGGCTAGTAAAAAAGTGAAAAGTTCTGTTATAACTTTTTATCTAAATATCTAAAACATCATCGTCGTCATATAAATTGGACCTTGGTATAGAATATTTTGTTTCGAGCCTCTTTGATCTCTAAAGTTTTGAACTATGCGCTGTTATCCCTAAACCCTCCAACGAGAAAGAATAAATTGTTTAGAAGGATGTATATGTATATTTGATAGGATAATAGGATGTATATTTGATAAGAAGAAATAGGGATTGTAAATCTCCTATCAAGGTAGTTGAATAAGAAAGACATATCGTCAGTTAAACTTCCTAACCATTTAACAACCAATTTTTGAGGGAGTTACATACCAGAGTATTTTAACCAACGATATGTAAGATTAATCCCGTTCGGAATGATGATACTAAAAGAGAAGCTTTATGTATTTATGTGCCCAGCGACGTTGCTCCAACTTATTGGGTGGGGAAAAAGTAGGGGTACCAAAATATAAAATTTCTTAACAATTCTTATAAGATTTTGAACTTTCAAGGCTTGGAGAGTAACTGACCACTCTAAATTGCCATTACAAGTAATTTCGTGTATAATAACATCTTTGAATAATATTATATGTTTGTTGAAGGTTCTCAAATTTCATATTTTCGGCAGAGCTGGGCAAAAGGAAATTGGAATTACAGTTGACTGTCATCAGTAATTTTGATTACTTTGGTTTAACTAGGTATTATTGTGGATCATTATTGAAATTAAAAATCAAAATTATAATTTCATTTCCGCAGTTTCAAATTACATGAAATTGTAATTTAATTACTTTTTATCCAGCGCTGATTTTAGGGTTTTCAAATTATTGGAAATGAAACCACTCTGTCCCTCCATAAATACCTCCTATAAAATGTAATAAACTACAAACATAGTGAAATCTGGAGACACACCATTTTTGGACCGATGATTTGATTATTATTGATATTCAAAATATACTTATTTTATCGCCTTCGAGTTTTCTTGTGTGTTGTAACAAACAAAGGAAAAACAGGAGGTTATTATATAATGTGTTTCATATTACGAAAGGAACATTTGCAGCTCATTCAAAAATAACACAAATTTGATGTAAGTTAATACTGTGTCGGTATAATTGCAAATATTAATTTCTCTTACTGGCACAGGGTTATTGGAATATAGGAAACTATTGTATATTTCGTCACAGGCGAGCAAATTGACTATACATACACTTGAGCATGCGATCTAGTTGTTAACTGGCAGTATAAAACAATAAATACATTACTGTGATAGTTAATCATGTTTTAATTTGTGTTTCACATATTTAAGAAATGTTATAAAGCTTTTAGTTTGAAGGAAGAGAAACTATCACTTTCAACTGTCGGGTAAGAAGGCGGACATTGCTTCGGTGAAAGGGGCCTGGGAGGTGCTGCCCCTGGCGGCCAGGTCCAACATCACTGCCTCCTTTGTACTGTGACAAGTTGCCAACCTAACAAATTATTGCTCAACACCATCCTGTTTTCCTGCCTTTTTCCTACTCTACCATTTTATTTAAATAGAAAAAACTTGACTAATTTATTCCTTGGAAACTTAAAAAAAATAAATTTAAATTATGAAATTCTATATTTATTACAATCATATTAAACAAATAAATAATTTATAAAAGTATTATTTCATATTGGCCTAATTAAATTTGTGTTTATTTTTGTGACAATATGTTAGACTACATAATAGGAATTACTAGCAGAAATACTTAGCAGTATTGCTTCACAATTACTAGATTTAGGGATGTAGATAGATTAATTAAATTAAATTCTTTCAAAATGGTATTTAAAGGTTTCAGACGATTCCATAAACCAATATGATTGGTTTTATGATAAAAAAAAATGTTTTTCCTACTTACAGATATCCTCATTACGTTTTTTTAATTTTTAGTGAATGAAAAATCATTTATTAGAAACAGTAATTTTTTTATTGTTATTTTTCAGAGATAAATCGATTGGCATACATTAATAACGAAAAAATGTAAGCCTTTTGAACTACGTTAAAATGCTTAATTTTATTAATAAATTTTTTTTTTACCGAAAAAATCGGAATAGCTTATCATCATTCTGGGAAAATCCTCAACATCTTTTCGCCCCGTCACAATCAGATGAACGGTGAGGCAGTGCATAAGGTACAGACAAACAAATATTTATAAATTATATGCTTTTGTTGTCATGGATATAAAGCTGATATATATTAAATATAAAATTTAAAAAACCTTCTGATACCCATGGGAAGAACAATTTTATATGTTATTCAGAGGTGTCCGTTAAGAAGAGGTTAATATAAAAATAATAAAAAAAATTATAATTTATTGTTTATAACCTTTTTCATTTATTGTTTATAACCTTTAATTTTTCTTATTACATTTTATACCCCTGTTATTTTCCACTCAATATTTTTGTTTGCAACTATGTCAAATGTTTGTTTCTTTTTTAGCCCTGAAAAAGCCCTACAACATGGGGCGAAACGTTGGCTGTAATAAAATAGTACATCATTTACTATTTTTAGTTTTAATTGACCGCACCCGGACCTAATTCCATTTATTGATCCCTGAGGTGTGGATCAGGTCAATCAGCATTCTTCCAATAAAAAAATTGAAATTAAGCTGTGATACCTAGTAATACCAAAAAATCAAGGCATTGTTCTCGGGACATTTCATCTCAATCATCGTTTTTAGGACATATTTGGTGATAGGACACATGTTTGAAAATTGGTAGACATTATACCGATTACAAGGATCATCCTTCCGTAGCCCTTGTCAAATTAATAGAAAATTGGGGCTGTAGTCTCTAATAAAATCATGGATGGCCCACAGACAGGGTTTTTCATTTTGAAACGTAAACCCTCATATTTTAAGAGGGCTCTAATTTTTTTTTTTTTTTTATTTCATTCACAGAATGTTGTACACACACACACTCAAATATGCTTTGCACATGCACTGAATGTTGTATACGCACACAGATATGCTTTGCATATGCACTGTATGCACTGCACACACACAAATATGATGTGAATATGCACTGAATTCTGTATGCACGCACACAGATATGTTGTACACTTGCTCCATATGTTGAGTACACAATTACTAAATATCTCTTAGTGCCGTCAATAACTATAATTCTGGAATAGTGAGTTTGTACAGTCATATTTAAGGAATAATGTCCATTATAGAGGAGTGAATAGTCCTGATAGAGAATAAAATTGGAGTTCAAATGCATTATATTCGTACCTTGCTAGTCGGGATATAAATAAAAATTGTCCGTTATAGAGAGGTGTCCTTCAAGAGCTGTTTCATGGTGTATAAATGAAATAGAAAATTGAAAAAAAAAAATTATTGACAAGAAGATTAATTTTGTGGAAAAGATATTCTCTTATTATTTATATAAAAAAATTATTATCTTCATTTTGGATTCAGTTACTGGTTTCTTCCTTTTGCTCCAACAACTACCTGTTCTGAGCCTACTTCTGACTATTCTGAAATTCATTGCTACATTTAGTATCATTTCGTGATATGTTTACTCTGGAACTATACTTTGTTGGCTATTTGCAAATTACTAGGATTAATGTCACAATTATATTAAATTCTTCTCGACGATACCATGTGGATTTTTTATTCATTTAGTCTTATCCAAACGGTTGGATATCAGTTGCATCGAGATGTCCAGAATTTTTGAGATACTGATTCTGAGGCTATTCCATGAGACTTAATGAAATGAGATTAGGATTTAGCTACATAGCTAGAGGACTAGAGTTCTCACTAAATCGTCCAGTCGAACGTAGGGGGTGTTCCAATAAGTTTGTGAATCACCTTTAACAAAATATTGGTTTCAAGTAGAAGGGAGGGACATTTCGCTCTTAGACCGACTGAAATTTAGTGTTCGGTGACTCAACAAAAAAAATCTTCAGCTCACTAAACTGATTATTCCCACAAGTGAATGACGATGAGTGAACCATCTGTGAAAAAAATGAAGGCAGGGAAGAAGGAAGAGGAATAATAATTTCTGGTACAATATATTTGTTTTTGTTACACCTACCTACGTATAAAAAACAGATTTTAACTGTCTTTTTATAGACTTTATTTAGGCCTATCTACACTTTTTTTTTTTTTTACTATATATTTATTGTAATTTACAACTGTAAAAAATAATACAACAGGTAAATATGTAGTATGTTTCATATACACTTGAAAATCTTGGGAAGGAACCACCCATTGGTGGTACTTCAAACATTAATTTA
>NW_027109467.1:270288-271650 GCF_000696795.3 Halyomorpha halys
TAGATATAGGTAAGGAATAGAATGGCTTTACGAGGGAGCTGTTTCAGAATGTGTGCTGTGATAAGATCGTGGCCAGGAGCTTTTTTAGAAGGTAATTGGTAGATGATCTTCATTATTTCTGAGGGATGAAAGGCATTAGGAGGAAGGGTCATTTGGAGTGGAATTGTAACTATCTACACTTGATGAAGAAATGTTGGGGTAGGCTTAAAACGGTGGTCCCATGCTAGAGATCGATGTAATAATATCGCGTTAATTGTAGTACTCCTAAGTAGGAACGAAATCGTACGTACGAAAACCGATCGATAAGTTTGTGAGCTTGGACGTGCCTACATGTACACCCCTGACCACCCCTAATAAATGATAGCTCAAACAGAAAAAGGTAGAAGGTTTGAGGTGAAGCCCAGATTCTCGTGGATTGGTATCTTTCGTTCCCTAGTTTCAAATTCCGTTAAACCTGGACAGAAATTCAAATCGTGAAAAAAAAACATTCGAACAATACTAATTTATTGTGGGAATATAGTCTTGGTGGCGGTCAATAAAGGTGTCAAAATAGTAGAAAATATTATTTATTAGAAGATTGCTGATTGACCGTGTGTATCAATAAATGGAATTTGGTCCGGGTGCGGTCAAATAAAACTCAAATAGTAAATGGGAGCACTATTTTTATTTGAGCCAACGTTTCGCCCCAAGTTGCAGGGCTTCGTCAGGGCTAAAAAAGATACAAACACTTGACATAGTAACAAAAAAAAATATTGAGTGATAAATAACAGTGGTGAGTTGAGTTGTCTTCTTTGTCTCAATCTGCCAGCCCTGACGAAGCCCTGCAAAGTGGGGCGAAACGTTGTTTAACAATAAATAAATTGTTCTACTATTTTGATACTTTTATTGACCGTCACCCGGACTATCTTCCTGTAATCTACTTCATGCGGTAAACTATCTCCTTCCAACACTAATTTAATATTGCATAAAATTGCAAGTTTTCTCTACAAATTTGCGCGTTTGAATTTCTTTCGTATAAAATGACACATTTTACTCTTTTAGGAATAAATTTTAATTTTCTTTTTGTACAGCATTTAATGCATGAACTGAATTTCTCATATTGTACACTTATGTGTACCATTATTAATTTTTTCTATTTCCTTATGATAGATAAAAATAGATATAAACTAATGCAGTCAAAGGAATTAGTTTAATCATTCAAATGCCCGTTACCGAACCGATTAATAAAAGCAGTTTGTTTGTTTGTTTGTTTGGTTGTTTAGTGGCGCCAAACTTCATTGGTCATCAACGCCATTTATATATTATTTAATTTTGCTAATATTCGTTAAATTTTATTTATTTTTTGATTTGATTATTTTATTT
>NW_027109467.1:271737-293555 GCF_000696795.3 Halyomorpha halys
GGGCGATTATTATTATTATATATTTTTTTTTATTTTCTTCCGATCAAGTTATACTTTCATCATAAAAGGAGTGATTCTATCCCTCTTTGTAATGAATCCTCCTCAAAAATAATAAGAAAAATAAAATTGCCACCTTACCAATATATGGATAATTAATAATAATACACATATAATATAGTATATTTTATACTACAAAACATATATTATAAGTTATAAGCACGCATACAAACCCATCATGAACTTAAGATAACAGTCACTAATTTACATATATTATTTGATATTTTGAATATTTAAAGTTGAATATTCAAGTTCAAAGTGTTACTATTTTAAAGTAACTACTGAATTAGTAGTGCTAGAGACGGAATTAGTTTTTGTGGTTAATTTTTACCTCCTAACCAAACAGCCACAGATATGAGTGATTGTTAATTAGTAATATTTTCTTTTCTTCAGACACTAACTAAGTTTAGGAAATTTTATCAAAATTTCTTCCAGCTATCAACATTATCTAATATAAGTACATATTACCTAAAATTCATAGTATTAGTTTTGACTACATATTGAAATTAACCCTCTAGCATCGGAATTATTTTTTGTAAGTCTACTTGCATTTAAATTAATATTAAAAATGAAATGTTGATATAAAGTGTTGTATTGGTTTTTATAAATTCTACCCTTTACCATAAGGTAAACGCTTGGGGCATGCACAGCCATCCATGAGTCGGTCTCGAACCTTTCTCCTAGTTTACTGTTATGACTTTTTAGAGCGAATATTCTATTTTAATTAAATGTTGTAAGATATTTTATTGAATTGAAATGTAAAAATTCCTATAAAATTAATGCATCCAAACAGAAAATAATGTACAAAATATATGTTTTTAAATTTTGCTTTTTATTTTCAGTGAAATGGGTCCTACCCTACAATGTTTAATCATCGTATGCTAGGCTTGAAACGGAAATACAATAAACTTATTGATAGGTTTTTAACTGAACTTAAAATGAAATCGTTCATTATATTTTTTTTTTTAATTCACATTAATTCAATATTGTTATAATACAGATAAAATTAAAACTAATAATTAGATAAAATTTAGTTTTCGAAAAAGGTTTAATGAAATATTCCATCTCTGAAGAAAAATCTGACCTCAAATGCCTAGCGTTTCTGTGTGGTGACAAATACAGTCATAGCTCTATAGAAAGGATAAAAGACAATTAAACATTATAAAATTATAAAAGTAAACTTCTTAAAAACGTTTAGTAATTCATAATTAAAAAGTATTCCTGTAAATACCAATATTACATATATATATATAAAACTATTAGTTTCAATTTTATTTTTACTAAACAATAATTAAATATGCATGAATTAAAAAAAGAAAAAGAAGAAGTAAACTGAAAATGGATTTTTATTTAAGTTTATTGATCTTTTGTCGCTGCAGGTATATATGTATATAAGCATAAAAATATATATTTTTCGATTTTTTTTCTGGATAGGATGCATTTTTTTTTTATTCTTTATTTATTCTGGGAATAATCACTTTAGAATAATATTACTGGCGTCAAAATTAGGCTTTAAGGCCTAAGAGTAAAATAAAAAATAAAAATGAAATTATAAAACGTCATGTCATTAAAAAAAAAAGGTGTCATATCAAACATAATGTGACTAACTTCTGATAGTAAATAAAAAGAAAAAAAAATTATAAAAAATCAAATACGATTAAACTAAAAATAATAAATGAAAAGGTACAATTTCTGCTAATGTACATATTTACAAGTGTAAACGAAAATCTGAAACATCAAATACAGAAAATATATAAACCGGTATATTTTTCTATTATTATCAAAAAAGCGATAATAAAAAAAAAATCTTCTAACTAATCATTGTTTTAAGGAATAAATAATATCATATATAATAGATAATAGATAATAAATATTATCTCTCTTTCCATCTATTTACATCTTATTTGAAACTTTTAATTTTTATTCTTCCGGAATCGGGTGGACTGAAGGTGGTAAAAGATACGGGATCTGAAGGTTGGAAGGGACTACGAATCAAGGAGGGAATAGAATTCCATAGGAAAGAGGAACGGATGAGGGAAGATCCGTATTTGAATTTCTACACTTAAAGTGAAAAAAAAAAAGTTATAAGATATTCTACAATGTTTAATTAAAACAAAAAATATTCATATCAAACAGTCATACATGTAAACTGGGAAAAAAGTAAAAAAAAAAATTCAGGCATGGACAATGCAATTGTAACTAGCAGAACTCACAAAACCAAAATAGGACTTGATACCAATATTTAATATGTTACATTATTTTAAAAGTAGGTAGATGCACGGATCCCACAAAAATCATAGAAGCTTCGATAAAGTAGTCGTCAGCAACCCTATTGTGTTAAACTACTTTGTAAACAGCTCTAAAATAACCTCTTTGTTGGAATTGCAACAAGTGCGATGCATAGGGCTGTAATGCGAACGCCTCATAGTTGTCCTAGAAGTCATAGACAACCCTTTCCCTGATTGGTTAGTCGCTTAGTCAATTGACAACAATACGCCCCTTTCCGAAGGAAGGCAATGAAACCCCAACCTGTAGCACTGGCCGTTGGCCATCCATTCACGCTTCTTGGAGGGATGTGATTATCTCTTCTAACTCACCCCTTTGCATTCTACAGATACTTTGTCCTGTAATGTACTTATCCTACTCCACTCGGGAAGTATAGTGTTAGAGTATTTGTTTAAATATAATTTTTATTTTCACTTACTACTGCGATCGTGTAAAATTTCTAATTCCAGTTTTGGACGGAAATAAACCTTTTGAGGTCCACTAAGGTTAAGGATGAGGACTTCAATAAAAAAGCATCGGTGCAACATATATCGAAAAATAAACATAGTTTTGATTTTGAAAATTGCATAGTGGAAATAATACCTTAAAAAAAAATTCTAGAAACTATTTAAAATCACCTTTTTACCCTTCGTCGTAAACCTACCAACTGCCCTACAGTTTAATTTAATAAAGTTATTCTTACCCCTGTCGAACAGATCCGCTACATTGGACTACATCTCGACAAACGATTAAGCTGGAATCCTCACACCAGACTGAAAAGACAGAAAACTGCACGTCGATTCTGACTATTACAGCACTTACTAGACAAACGCTCTAAACTACCAACACATTACAAAACTGATCTACATGACTGTAATAAAGCCAATCTGGACACCTGGAGTTGAGCTTTGGGGCTCCACTAAACCTTCGAATTCCTCTCGTATACAATCCTTACAATCCAAAATCCTTCGTAAAATCCTCAATGCTCTTTACTTTGTCACAAATAAAATCATACATAAAGACCTTAATGTTCCTTATGTAACCGATCTAGCCCGAACCAGATATCACTCCTTCCATTATAAACTCTCTCACCACTCAAACCCCCAAGTTTCTAATCTTGCATCCTCTTCCATTCCTGACAATACTCCGAGGCGCCTGAAAAGAAGATGGCCACGAGACCAGCTAATGTAAAATGTCATTAGAGTGCTACCAGTGGGTAGTTGCTCTACACGCTTGTAACACTCCATTTTAACTAAGACCATATTTACTAAATGTATTATGTAATATACAGTTGTAAATTTCAATAAAATTATTAAAAAAAAAAAAAAAGAAGAAGCTATTTATTAGGAAAATATTTAAATATAATGCTTTAGCAAAACATATCATATAAAATAACCATGATTTTAATTTTAAAGAAGTTGAAATTTTAAACAAAGCAGAGGATGTAAGAATTAGAAAATACGTAGAATCTATTTATATAACCAAAAACAAAAAAGACGTAATTAATTTGAAAACTGATACAAGGGGAATTGGACAAAATTATGTAGACATAAAATTTTTTAATTAAAAACAGTTTTAGGCAAATATTTTTTGAAAACAACAATTATGAAAGATTACAAAATTAGCTTGCTAATAATAAATATAGAACTTCATCAGATAAGATATTCATTTGGAAATATATATAAATGATTTTTAATTTAAAGTGACACATGTCCATAGGTAAATAATAAGGTAAGGAAACAATAAGAACAATTACTAAGAAATGTTGGTTGAATCCCAAGAAATATTTTAGATTTGTAAACCGTCATAAATTAGAGAAATGATGTATACATATTTAAATATTAAATTTCTGTATGTATATCTGTAAACAAAATTTTTTTTGTTTCTTGTAATATTGTAAACTTTGTAAACTGAGAATTAGTAATACTGGATAATGGGCAGAGGAGCCCAACATTATGCATGGTTTATATGTTAAAATAATGAAGGGTGTAAATGTATTCCTGGAAATAAATATAATAAAGTTTTAGAAAATAAACCCTTTTTAACTTAGTTGTAACAATGCAACTAATTTTTTATATTTAAAGAAAAATATTAATTATACGGTTAATTTCTAATCAAACACGAGAAATTTGGGCGAGCATTATGTTAAGAAATTGTGAGCAAAATTTGAAAAAGGATGAAAATGTTTATATATAAAATAAATAATTTATACTGGAAGATTTCTGATTGACCGTTTGTATCAATGAATGGAATATGGTCCGAGTGCGATCAAATAAAACTCAAATAGTAAATGGCTGTACTGTTTTTATAGTACTAATAAAAATAGTACACCCAGTAATAATAGTAGTAGTAATAAAAATAGTTACCCATTTACCATTTGAGTTTTATTTGACCGCACCCGGACCATATTCTATTCATAAATAATTTATAGTTAAATTTTTTAGGTTTTTAACGACTAAAATGAATAAATAGATAAACTAAAATAAACTTGGAAATATAATGAGAATATTCCAAACCTAGTACGTGAGCTAGGTTAAACAGTGTATGTTTCATAAGATTACAATCTTATCTATTACAATAGATAATGTAAATTGAATACAATTAATATATAAAATGAGTGAAACAAAAATGGATAAAAATAGGTAATTTAATGCAATATCACGAACGTGAATTGATTGCAGCAATTCCATTATGTTTATAGCTTAATTGACTAAGACATATTTTGACAAAGGCTGAATAATCTATAACTTTTTGACAACATTGTAGCATATGTGAAATTTAGGATAAGTTAAGATAATTTATAATTCAGAATGCTTTTTAAAAATAATTTTTAACGATTAGATTGTAATTGAAATTATTAATCAATAGAACCTTTAAGAATGGCAGAAATGGGTGAAACGTAGGAGTTATAAGAGACTATATTTACATTTTTTATTATAATTGTTAAATAAACTAGTCTCAAACAAGAAATTAAATTATATATAAATATAATTACATATTTAGAAGGTTTGTGTGCTTAACATGTCACAGCAATCTTTTCGTTTAAATTCAACCTATCGCAAGTGCCACTTAGATTAGAATTTCCCAAAAACGGCTCTAATGATTTTCATTAAACTCAGTATATTTTTGTAGAATTAAATGTTCTTTAATTTCAGCCAGGTATTATCCTCATGTTTGATAGGGTTTAAATGTATAATTTTTTTTAAATCTTCCTCTAAAATAGCTTTAATTTTGCTTATTTGTAATAAATAACCACTTCTCATTGTTAGTAATAATAAACAATTGATAAATACAAGTTATTAAAGAATTTGATCAATACTTAAAGGAGAAAAAAATAAAAATAGAGACCAGATTGTATCTCAAAGTAGGGCACGCACTACATCAGAATTATTTTTATAGAGTTAAAATCTGGAATATAAACCAAATTTCCTCAAGAGGATCATCCTTTGAAAGAAGTCCTCGCATCCATCGAAAACTGAGTAGCCAACATTAGCGAAACACTAGCATCTTGGAGAAACTTAGAATCGATTACCGAGGACCTGTGTCAGTACCAATGTATAACTGAGGAACAAGTTATACATTGACGCTTTACCCACCCGATAATTTCTTTTAGTTTTTTTTTTAATCACGATTTCCTTCTTATAACAAGAATTAACAATATTGATCATATGTATTTTTGTTCAATAATCTTTATATTAGATAAGTTCAGATTAACGAACTTCGTTATACTAACGCAGTAACGTTACTAGAAAAAATAAAAAATGTCCAGAGCAGTTTGTTTCTGAGATAAATTATTAGTGGAGGGTAGAATGAGGTTAAATAGGTAAAATCAAAGAAGACCAAGAGGTAAAGAGGTCAGAACATTCCCGGGTCAAGGTAGCTGGATCGATACTGCAGGGAAATTTTGTTCTAAAATCCTCCCTAGCAACATTGTCACCTCATTGCCCCCCCCCCCCCCTCTGAAGCAACTATTCAATTTTAACATTAATCCATTAGTGGATATTAAAGCTAGAATTTTAGTGCATACATTTTTAAAATATTAAATATCGATTTTTTAATATACTATCTATTTCAAAGGATTATTGGTTATTCTTAAAATATTTATTTTATGTATAGTCTTATCATTTCTTAGAGACTGGTTTCATTGTTTTAATAAAATAAATTATATCCAATTAAGTTAATTGGATATAATAATAGTATTTCAAATGTCCAATATTTCGGTTAACCTGCCTGGCCAATTTTTTATGAAATAATGCACTGAAAAATCAGTAGTTTGTGAATTTATTTTAAGAAATCTATATCTCAAAAACTATTCGACTTTCAGATGTCCATTAGTACTCAAATTAAAGCTAGTTTAATGTGATATAAAGTAGTTTATGAGGTTTATCTTCGTAGGTTTATTAGTTTTCATGATATTCAACAAACTAAATCCTCGAAATGTTGATTTCTAGTTGTTTGAGCAAAAATTTTGATTTATGAAAAAATTATCCCAGGAACTATAAAACGTACAATTGTCTGCCAGCACTCAATTTAAAGCTAGTTAAATTTACTATAATATAGTTTATAATGTTTATCTTCATAGTATGTTTCGTAGTAAAAAATCTATATAAAACTATTCGACTTTCAAATGTCCATTAGTAGTCAAATTAAAGCTAGTTTAATGTGATATAAAGTAAACAAACTTAATCCTGGAAATGTTGATTACTAGTTGTTTGAACAAAAATTTTGATTTATGAAAAGATTATCTCAGGAACAATAAAACGTATAATTGTCTGCCAGTACTCAATTTAAAGCTAGTTAAATTTACGATAATATAGTTTATAATGTTTATCTTGTAGTATATTTTATGATATTATCCAATATAAATTCACAAAATGTTAATTTCTATTTGTTCGGATAGAATGTTTGAAAATATCATAAAGACTACTACTCCTATGAAGATAAACGCCATAAACAACAAGAATCAATTATAATTAAAATCAATTATTTTCTGTAAAATATAAATGACGAATTTTCGTTATTTGGCTTTTATTGATTCCTCATTATTGAATGAGGAAACTTCATCATATGTAGGAATATGTGTTAAATATATGTTTCCTTCTAGTACAACAGCCTATGTGAAAAAAAAACAAATGTTTTATCTTAATTTTGGAGGACATAATGAAAAATATGTATAATTACAAGTCAAAATTGATGATTCTGCCAAGTATAGGTAGGGGGAATAAAAAATGGCAGCTGTTGCAAAAAGTTAAAAAAATTAAATTTTTTTTTGGAGCTCATTATCTTAAAAACTACAAACCACATTAGAAAACGTTATTTAAAATAGAGTAAATTTGCTAAAACATCAACCTAATAGAGCTATTTACCTTCAATTGTCTTTGCAACATTGTATTTTTAAACATTTTATCCATACAACGTTTTGTGTATTTATGTTGGGTAATATTATAAAAACTACTACTCCTACGAAGATATACGCCATAAACTACTTTATATTACATTTAACTAGCTTTAATTTGAGTGCTAGTAGGCATCTGTACCTCTTACAGTTCCTGAGATATATTTTTCTCAAAATAAATTCACTAACTACTGATTTTTCTGAGCATGTTTTATGAAATTTAAAAAGCTATATCTTGGGAACTATTGAAAGTAAATAGCTCTATTATGCTCATGTTTTAGCATATTTTCTCTTTTTTAAATGATTTTCTCTTACGTTTTCTTGTGTTGTTTGTAGTTTTTGAGAAAAATTACCGGATTGAATCAACTTCACTTTCAATGGTATGAAAAGGGAGCTACAAAAATTGTTGGAATTATACGTACCCCAACTTTAAATCTGGCTCTATATATTACTATATTACTTGCCTATCTTATAGATTTTCTAACATTTTTTGACTTGGAAGGTAGAAGTTTTTTTTTTTTTTTCCCTTTTCATGATAAATGCATACTGTCACTGATTTTCATTTCATTGGACTATTTTGTATCCTGGATCAAACTATGGTAATTGATAAGAAAAATGTTTAGATGTTTGAAAAACTATATATTGAAACATTTCATAATAATAGGGTCTTTTAACACCATTATGTACTTAATAATGGTTACTTCTCTAGTCATTGTAATTTATTAGCATGAGATTTGCCAAAATATTTGCTCCTAAGAAAAAAGTTTTGGTATATGGAAAGCTATAACTCGAAAAATTCAAAATAAAGAGTTCTTTTAGCATTATGAAGTAGTTTATAATGGTTATTTCTCTAGTCATAGTAATTTATTAGCATGCGATTTGCCAAAATATGTTCAGAAATATTTGCTCCTAAGAAAAAAGTTTTGGTATTTGGAAAGCTATAACTCGAAAAATTCAAAATAAAGAGTTCTTTTTAGATTATGAAGTAGTTTATAATGGTTATTTCACTAGTCAGTTTTATAGCTTGATATGCGACGAAATATGTTGACTAATTGTTGCTCCTTGGGACAATATTTTTGTAATTTAACTAATTACACCAGCCTTTAGAACTGAGCTGTAAGCCACCCATTTACGCTTTTGTGAGGATTACAAATTTCTGCTCTATGATAATGAAATGAGCTGGGTTATCGGATCTTTTATTATTGTCTAAAATAGCTCAGTGGTGTAAAATTCATAACAAGAATTAGCCATGTTTCGTCATTTTTGTAATTTCAATTTATATAAAGTTACGTTGGGGCCTTTATTGCTAGTAAGCACATTTAATATGAAACTGAGGACCGAATATGGAATGTAAAGGCAGAGTCTTGATGCACTAGCTGAAGTGGTATGACGAAAATTGCTCTCTGTCTTTGTCGATACCATCCTTTAAGTGAGGCCACTCTAGGACAACACAGGCGAGTTTCTTTTGTAGTTAAGTAGGTCCATTGGGATTAAGACAGGATTCAAATATTATACTACCTGATCTTGCCATGATGGTGAGTTCATCTGTCACACCCAATCAGGTGTTTTAAATATCTGGTCCCCAAAACTGGGGATTGCTGTTCCCCAGTCCGTTTGGTTTTCAAGAGGATAAAGAAGATGGCTTGCTAGGACTTGCCCAATCTTACTCGAACGGCGATCTCATAAAGGTCCATGCCATTGTACTGCACATTCTGTATTCAGAATGATTATCGACAATATTTGGACCAACTTCCTAGAAGTCCACCGAAGTTCCTATCTGCAGAAGCTGTAATATTCTCTGTCCAGGTCGACATAAGAGAAGTGTAGTTATCACCTTTTAAGAATTATTGCAAAGATCTGATCCATTGAAACATACGTAATATTAGATTTCTTGCAAGGCTTCTCGTCCACTGGGCGCAAAAAACTGCGTATTCCTAATTACGAATTAGGAAGCAAAGAATTCGGTCGATGCTGTTCGTGCAAAGGTTGTTGTCGATTTCATCAATATTCGCCCGTATTTGTAGTAGACGAGATGGCTCTTCGCAATAGTTTTTCTGATGAAGAAGTTTTGCTTTGAAATTATCATCTTTGATTCATCGTATCAGGCACAGGCGATATCGACGAAGACAGAAAATGTGGATCTCGTTGGGAACTAAATGCTAGCAGAACGTGATCCATTCCCACTTCCTCTTCGGTCGCAAAGTGATGAACTAACCTGACCTAGTGGACGCTGTTCCTCACCGAGCCACTTTTTTTGATCATTCGTATGTTTTCGTTTTTCCCGCTTATCTCAGCTTTCGGCCTTATAGTCCTCATAGTTACTGCACTCAATTTGATCTCTCTTCATGCGCAGATCCTCTGGAATCTGATCTTCCTAAAGAATTAAAGGGCATAGAAGCCTTTTCTTAGTTCTTCTCTAAGTTATTCCAAGAAATCTGTCTGTATTTCGCTTAGACCAAGATTTATTGTTCTTCAATCTACTTATAGTCTCTAAAATTTATTATTGTCTCCTGATTCTGAGTCTAAAAAACTCGGAATGATGCATGATCGTACTCTTGAGGTAGGATCGCCTCAGAAGTTGTAGGAAATATGTTAAGTAATCCCTCGTTCGTACATCCTTGGAACTAAATCCTTTGCTCTAAAAATTTAACACTAGTGTCACTTAGTAATTTTAGTTAGTATGAAAGCTGAACAAGGGGCCAGACAAGCTGCTGCCTGTTCTCAGTAGCTCATTTGGATTCGACAGTAGTCACCAGGAATAAAAGCGCTGACTTGCAACGTGCAAAGCAACTGGTATTTGAACCATCCACTTCCAAAGCCAAGCTTATAGTCGCACAATGGGTCACTGCAAACTTTAAAGGAGTTTGATATCTTATAGGTTGATTGGAAATGTGACCTGTTACTTATGTGAGCATGATCCGGTATTGTAAGCAGACGCTATGGAATCCTATGATGTATCTTCCAGATAGGAGATCATGAAGTATCCTTCATCAGATCACCATGAATTTCATTTAAAAAAAATTGCTATGTTCGGAATCGGGGAATGACAAGGACCCACTCGGAACCTTACTTTAAGGTTTCACAAAGAAAGAATAGGCTTTGGAATCCTAAGACTTCCTCAATATATCTAATGGCATATGCGTCGGCACTTTTGGGGCGATCTAGTATAACTTCTTTTAGGTATTATTACTATCTAACACAATCAAGTCTGTCGGGAGATCTACATATTTTTTGCGTTTTATTGGTCTTGGCAAGTTGCCTTGGGAACTACAAATGGTATCAATAGAAGACTTCATCAAAAAATGGTTCATAAAATTCCACTTCCTATTACCAACTGTTAAAGGAGCAGTAACTTACAACTTGGGAAATCCAACCTCATTCCGAAGACTGAAGCCCAGGCTGCTGGAAGAGATCCTATTATCAATTCTATTATTGACATTACTACTATTTTATTTATTTTTTCTCTTATTAAATTAAACTTTTCCCCATTAAATGACAATTAATCATTTTATTAAATCTATAAATGGCATTGTTTTTAACTTTTGTTTTTCACTCTTCTCAAGAATTATTATTTTTATCTATTTATTTTATTTTATATATTTTGTTTATAATTCATCATTAAAACCAACTGAGGTTAGTTATAAATGACTAATTAGAAATATTAATGTAACATTATGCATAACTTTGGTTGGGGGATAAGCGATAATGCCTGGTAATTGACAGAATTATGGATGAATTTTATTCATTATTTCTTCCGCTTACATACATATAAAATTTGTTACGACCGTAAAAATTTAGATCCCACTTTTTGATGAAACTATACGTCATTTCCTGTGTCCGAATAACCTTGCGAAACGGCCCCTGTGTGGGTGTGCTTTGTTTTAATTTTTCTTGCCCCCAAGAAACTTTTAAATACGAATTTCCATAGCAATATAAAAATAAATATTTTTTTCCCAACCTTTTTTGCCATCTTCTTGCACATTTTAAGATTTGAAATAATTACTTTTTAATAAAGATTTGTATTCCAGGCAGAAGAAGAGTACATACTCGTTTTTCGCATCTCAAAAAACCTTAAATATGTATTTTCTAAACAAAAATTTTACAATATTTTTTTTGTTATTGTACATCCGAAAAAAAAAAAATTCATTTATTAACTAACAATGGCATAGTAACAGCACAGTATTAAATTAATTTGAAACAATAAATCTCGCAAACTGGGATAAAATATTCTAGAGAAAGAAACCCTTGGATAGAAATTTTCGTAGTAATCAATAAATTGAAAATTTCTTCTTACTGAGTCATCGATTTTTGTTTTTGAAAATCATAAAAATTGCAATAACTTCAACACTTTACTACTAAACTGCACAAAACTTAGGACCCTCTAATCTGCACGGAATGATACAAATATGACCTTGGTAAAGGAATAAGAAACGAAGATTTAAAATAAATAGTTTGAGAAATGTATCTTTTTTTGGATATTTTTTCCTTCTATATAAAGGCATAAAATCTAAACTATCTTGACATGGCTTGGAAGAGCTAAAATTAAGCTTTCCAACAGCAACGTTAGACTTGGATGATATTGCAAGGAGTAATGAATTTATTTCGTGAACTTGGAACATCGGCAGAAAACGAATAGGTATCCTCCAAAAATATAGCCAACAAACTTCCAATTTTTAATTTATATGAAAATTCTAAGGGGTAAAAAAAACAACACTAAAGCAAATAGGTCTATTTTTCGTGAACAAATATTTTTTAATTCAATGGAGACCATTTTTAAACTACATATTAAACTCATTCAATACAATAAAAATTTTTTGTTCTTATCGTACAAAAAAATTATATTGATTGGCAATTATAACCATTAAATACCTACTGAGCATAGAATGTATGCGATAGCATTAACAAATTCTAAAAATATGTATTTTTTTTACTCGTTCCTAGAGCGAATTGGCAAGAACCCTTGCCATATGGACACATGAATAATATTTTTCGATCCAGTATCACCAAAATGTTTCATTGAAATCGGTGATCTCATGTTCGTAGCCTCTTTTTAGAGGAATGCAAATCCGGGTTTGGTTCCGGTATCTGGTGTGGCCTATAACTAATATGGTCTCAACATTGTAATTAAAAAAATCTGTGTAAATAGGAAGTTAAAATATTAACAGATCTCTAAAATAAAAATTAAAAGTTTGAGGGAAATTATTCAATAGAAACTATTTATTGCGTTCACGTTTTGTCTCTATGGCGACAATATATTTTTTGGACAACAGACTTATTTGGAAATGCAAGAATGATAAGATTCCATATTTTTTTTTCAAAATGATTAATTCGTTCAAAAAATGTAACAATATCGTTATGTAAATGAGTTATTGGGACTGTTTTAGACAAGACCGATCAAAACCATATTGTGGATCACAAATAATCCTATAAATATGCCTACAAAAATTGGTATTAATACAAAGAATTTTAATTACTAATACCGACACAGAACATTTCTATATAAGCTCTTTGAAATTTAAATATTTCAATATAAATTTTTCTCAAAGTTTTTAACTTAAACGCCTTTGAGATAACGTCCGTGAAATGTAAGATTAAAAAGAATGTAACCGGTCACGTCCTTCGGGGAGACCATTTAAAATATAGTAGAGGAGCGGGGAGGGGGGAAACTTGTTAGGCCAGGGACAGTTGGCCAGCCTGGGAGCCATTACCTACCCCAACCCGTGCCAGGATTGCGAACAATATTGACACTGGGAGGGTGGGTCAAATCATCTACTTTTTAAAGTCAACAATGGATATCTTCACTCAACATAAAAAAAAAAATAAAAGCATTAAAAATATTTTAAACCATAAAGCCGGGTCTAGATGTATGCGCAAACGCAAAACTCCTACATATGCTTTATAAACAAAAAATGAAACAAACATCAGTATCACGCTTGTACTATATATGGCGGACCTCAAACTGTCTATTTCGATTTTAACTATTTTTATTTTTAAAATAAACAACATGAAAAGAAGCAAAGCGAAAGGAAAAGTAATTATAGGCAAAAAAGATGGTAGATGATAATCATCCATAGAAATGATTTTTAAAAAAATTAAGATCTTTACCAATATAACCTAGGAAGTGTTAGCGATTCAGTACTTGGTTGTGCAAGGGGTGATTTGTTCAAGATCACGCTCAAATGCAAGATGGTTATTTTTTTTTTTTTTTTACCTCCAAATTCATTGTACAATACCCTTCCTTTGCCATTTGGCAGTATAAGGGAGTGGGCAGGGTGTGCTGAAACCGGCAGTCACAATATTGGCCGAGGAGCCACTGGCCGGGGGTTATATAGAAAGGGGAGGGACCACTCCACTAGAATAAGAGGGAGGTTAAGATGTCTTTAGGCTATCAGATGTTTCCTTAATAAAGGACCTCCTACCGTGCAGAAGAGCTCACGAACCCATAGAGTTGACTCGCAGCTACAGTAACAGACTAAATAATTATCTGCCACACCCGGATTCGAACTCAGAACCTGATAGTTAATAGCCCAGCGCATTACTCACTGAGCCCTTAGAAATTATATTAGATAACCTTTAATAAATTAAACTTAGTTCAATTTTGAAAAGATACTTATTAATTTAATTACCCTCACATATGATGTTCCCATAAATATTTAATTACGTAAACTTAAACCGCTTAAGTTAATTGACAAGTTATTAAACAACAAATTTACATCCAATTGATATAATTTTGGAATATTTGATCTTAAACTTTAGTTAATTATTGATTAACTATTGCTAGGAAAATTATTTGTTAAAACAGGGAGGGTACAAATATGTATCTGTTGGTACTCTGTCTAAAACAATAATAACGTAAACAATAAACATGTCGATGCAGCACATGGCTTTTGATTTGTGCACAACCGACGGGTCGGGCGTGGATTAACTTGTTCCAGTCAATCCAAATAACTCATCCACACAATAGTATTTGCGAGAATCTGCTATAGTTTGGCAAATAATTAATGTAGTTACAGATTAAGAATAATCTTTACATTACAATAATTACAGTTAAACTTTTTTTTTATCTTTTCTTTGATTAGTATGTTTGAACAACCTGGACTCAAGTCCGGCTGAGGCAGGATGTTTACTTTCCGTTATATCATCGTTAGTGAAGATATAATCCTTACGAAGAATTATTTTATGGGCTGTAGAAATAGTACATTTCTGTATATAATAATAGATAATTAGATGGAGAACTATTTATTGATTGCCAACGAATCACAATGAATATGTAACTGACTGTCCATTGTTGTACATCTCCGTCCATCCTCAGTACTGGTCGTCACGTTGGCAATCAATTAATGGTTACAATATTTGAGATATAGATTCAGATTGAAGAAAACCTTCATTTTGTTATTTTCAAAATGTTTCGTACTCGTGTATCAAACCTCCATTATCATCCTGACAACCCAATGGCAATTCTAAATGCCTCCTGTTATAAATCTCCATTGGTAAATCAAAATGTGTCGTTTAAAGAAATTACATATTTACATGATCTCCTCAGCGAGTCAAATTCAGCGTTAATATAACTTTACGGATAAGTGAACCATTACTGGAAAAGTGAAGTGATATTTCCCCGTAGGAGAAGGTAATTATAATTATAATTAATTATCATGTAAAAATTTACTTAAAGATAGTAACAATAAAATATTACTTATATATTATATATTACATAAAATATTAATGTACTAATTGTTTGTATATTATTGATTTCTACAATGCAATAGAATAGAATATTTTGATAATATTCCTTTGTCTATACAAACAAACCATGTTTCCATGATTTCGCTTATATTTCGTATGTATGGTATCTGATAAATTCTAATGAGAGAGATCAGGGACATGTAAACTACTCTTAAATATTTTGGATGAGATCAAATAATTTTGAAGCAACCTCAATAATACAATCTTACAAGTTTAATACAAGGAGATGAATTTATGGTTACATTCTTGGTTTTTTAAGTTGCACTTTAACAATTTATATGAGGTTTTTTGAGACGAGAATCCAAAACTCTTACTGCTTAGTTCACTAACTTGATTTAACCTTTCTTCTGATAATTTTAAAATTTAACTTTAAACAAATCTTGATCAAAATGAAAAACTGAATGATCAAAGACATCGTATAAAAAGAAACTAAAAAGTGTACTTAGTAAGAAACATGGACAATAGACGTTTGACGTCACTACTCAAAGTTTGAACTGTTAGGCTGTTAAACGCCCTTTCAAAACTAACAAACTAACTGTATTGAAGATTTTTGTTACAATATCTGTTCAATGTATTCTTTAAATTGCTGAGCTGAGATGAAACATCCTAATTCTGGTCTGCACTGTTGAAGGTATTAATTACAAAAATTAAAATGAAAAGCTTTATATCCTTGTTTCACATCGCACCTCAGTAGCTTGGGATTCAGCCCAAATATTTCAAAAACTCTTAGAGAGGATAATAAAACAGTGGAATTGGTGTTTCCGTTTTTGAAATCAGAAGATTTTCTGTCACAAATATAACAACAAACAGACAAAAAAAAAAAAATTATATATATATAATAGTGATAATAAAACAATTAAGCAAGAATAAATAAGAAATTAATGGTGTAAATGATCCGTGATGTTTTACGCCACTAAACGAAAACAAACAAACAAACTTTATGAGTTGGGTGGACCCCAGAGGGCTTCCCGAACCCACAGCTACAGTAACAGTTTAAATGATTATCTGCCTCAGTCATATTCGAACTTGGTAAATAGCACAGTGCCTTACTCACTGAGCCACTTCATTCCCAATTACAAAAATGACTTAAATATTCAAATTTGAGCTTTGAGCAATTCACCTGAAATATTAATGAGTGTATATTTCCAATTGGAATATCATGAAACCCTGAAGTATAAAAATTTTTATTTTATTTTTTCAAATTATAAAAAAATATAAAGATAATGGAAAATTCCAAAACATGGGTTCAAAACTGCCAAATTGCATTACAAAACATTTCCTCGATTCATGCTGTTGGGCGAAAAACATAATCTCGCATTCATCAGAATAGAAATAGTACCCCTTACATCAGGTGCCCAAAAAAGATTTACTAAATAACCATTCTACATGACTCCAAAATTGTTCATTTACCAAGCATATACCGAAGAAAAAGGAAGCTAACATTTGTATTGTCTTGTTTTTCGCATTTTCTCCCAAAATAATAAATATTGACCTTGTATAGACGGTAAAAAGTTGTTTTAGTTTCATAACTCCTAGAATACGATTTTGTAGGTTTCTGTAAGACTTTATCGATGTATATCTTCTTCTTAATCGTATCCTCTTCTACAGCCGGGCAATACGAGGTTCCTTTTGTAGAGCCGGTTCTATCTCTCCTTCCGATTCTCTTGATAGCTCTTCACGTATGTTACAATGACAAATTTTTTTCCCCGCTATATTATGGGAACTGTAACGGGCTAATATGAATTAAATGGAAATTTTGGGTTGTTCCCTTGGCAGTGTGATTGACAAAATTGCTTTATATATTGCTTTTTCTCATCGCTGTTTTGTGAATCTCTTCAGCTTCTTCATATCTAATTAGAAGAGTCTTTTGTGGTTCTCTATTTTTCTCCCACCCTCGCAATTGTTTCCCAGTTTTGGTGAATTGAGTTCGTCTAAGAGAAGGGTCAGTTAAATCACTTTTAACCACAAGGAGCTGTACTATCCATTTTTTTTTTAGAATGAGGGTGTATGGTATTGGATCTGCATATGTATGCATTAGATTGTTTTTGTTATTTATTCTTACTTTTGGAGTCTTGCCTTCCTCGAGTAACATTTCGACAGTGTTTTTTATAGACTAAAAATAAGATAGATTAAAGAGGATGGCCACAGGATCATCTAAATTAAAGCAATGATTGAAGTACCACCATTGGGCGTTATAATCTTCCTTCCCAAGATTATCATGTGTTCTGAAGCATTTACTTATTGTATTTTTACATTAAAAAATTCACGCCGTTTTATAATTTCAGGCGCTTTTTAAATATTGCTCGATTACACTATTTTAAATCTCCTCTTCCCGTTTTAAATAAATATTTCAAAAGTGATGTAGGACCGTCGCTTCCTGGGGTTCTTTATGGGGCGGGTCCGGCCGGGAAGGATAGCCTTTTTTGTGTTATGATCTCCTCTTGTGAGTTTGTGACATATCGTACATCAACCAACCTACTCGCTATAATCGTCTGTTTAAAAAGTGAGATAAGTAAAGCTACCAAGGAGGGCGGGAGTGGAGGGTTTCACGTATTTTTTCAATTTGATGCACTTTTAAATATTGACCGATTAGACCATCTTAACTGTTCTCTTTCTGTTTTAGGCAAATGTTTCAAAAGTGATATAGGACCGTCGCTGCCTGGGGTTCTTAGAGGGGCGGCTAGTAAGGGTTGCCTTTTTTTTAGTGTTATTATCTCCTCCTGTGAGATTGTGACATGTCGTACATCGACCATCCTACTCGCTATTAGTGTCTGGTTGAAAAATTAGATAAGTAAGGCTACCACGGAGGGCGAGAACGGAGGGTTTCACGGCTTTTTTTTTTTATTCTCCAAGGCAATATTTCACTGGTATACATAGTTTCCCTGAAATATGTTATTATTATGGACCGTGGAGGCCCAAGGCTTTGCGCGATGTGCTTAGAAAATACATCGCGATTTTCATGACGTAGTGTTCATAGGGTGGGTTCGTCACTATTTAGTGAGTGCCACCCATTGGCTAACGGGCCTCACAAATGCCCGAGGGGAGGCTATGAGTGAGTGTTGTAGAATTATATGCTTGAAAAAAAAAACCGGATAGGGCCGGGGACCTGATCTCGCAACCTTTGGGCTGGCAGATAGGCGCGTTACCACCTTACTACCGTCACTCCTGTAATATTTATGTATGTATTAAACGAATATAAAGGAGGTTACAAAAACAAAAATTTTTTTTATGGCAAATTTCAATAAAAAAAAAGGTTTGTCAGTTTGAGTTCGATTGATGACCCCTGAGTACGGAGGAGGACCGAGGAACTGAAGCAAAGAATGCAGCGTCCACACTCCCGACTCCCACACTAACGGGGCTCACGGCTGCAGGCCGAGTTCCGTTACTCCGTACAGCGGTTCCACAA
Source organism: Halyomorpha halys (assembly GCF_000696795.3). NCBI lineage: Eukaryota > Metazoa > Arthropoda > Insecta > Hemiptera > Pentatomidae > Halyomorpha > Halyomorpha halys. The sequence goes on from NW_027109467.1 coordinate 290,604, forward strand.
GGCCGGCTACCCATCTCCACCTGTTCTGTGCCTAGGGCCTCTGTCCATCTCTGTTGGAGCTTCTGTCGTGTCATCTCTGTACCTTTGAACAAAATAAAACCCCATAAATAGGAAGTTTTCATTTATTAATATGATTAGGTGAAAAACTGTTTGCTATCCCAGTATCTTAGTATATTAAAATTTGCTAATAATGTTTATGTCATACTTTTGCAAATATTTGAAAACTTTCTAATCTGATTTTTCTTTCGTAGAAAGTTTATTTTTATTTGTCAATATGGTGAGGAGAAAAAAAAAATCCATTTAGAATATTAATTATTAATCAATATTATCAATATTCTATATTTGTTGTACCACTTTTGGGGTTACCCAAAGTGTACTCATGTACTACTATGTATTCATGTACTAATATACCTGCTATACTAATATGTATAGTAAATTTGAAATTATGTGTTTATATGACAATATTTAAAAAAGAAATAGATGGAATTGACAAAATGAGGGGTAAACCCGAAACTTGGTACAACAAATATAGAATATTGATGATAGTCTAAACCAGTGATTCCCAAAGTGGGCGCTGCAGCGATTCAGGGGGGGCCGTGATGGCCACAAGTGCATTTGTGGGGGGGACGATGGATGACTATAAGTTGCCACGGTTAACAATATTACTGCTGAAGAAAATAGTGCTGAGGCTTACTAAATTGATAGCAGCACACCAGGTTCATCCTTCTCATTAAGATAATTTTGAATGTTTTAACTTTTTTTATATTACATGCTATTCTGAGTTCAAAAAATAGTTTTATAATTTCAAAGTCCAGTGTTTATAATTTACACCTTTCTGTACTATATTTTACGAAAAAGGTAGAAACATTAATACATATATATTTCTTATTAATTTCTATTAAAATAAAAAAAAATTAATAATTTCCTGGGGGCACAAAGTAATATTTTCGCTGGAAAGGGGGCGGTAAGAAAAAAAACTTTGGGAACCGTAGTGTATTACCGTGGTGTAATTGGAATTTTTTTTCACCTCATCATATTAACAAATAAAAACAAACAACTTCCTAAGAAAGATGGAATCTAGAATGGAAAGTTTTCATTTATTTGCACAATGATAACATAAACATTACTGGAAAATTTTAATATACTAATAAAGTCGCGTGCTCAGCCTCCACTGGCTCACTACCAGTGATGCGGCGAGAGGGATGCGCTGGGATCTTTTGAGCTCTGCTCTACCCCTCACACGTTGGGGATAGAGTGGGCTCGGGGATCCTCAGGTCGATTGTGTAAATATTGTATAAAGTGTGTAAATATGACTAGAGATTATATTATTTTATTTTATATATTTTTTAATGCACATAGTTTGATCATGTTCATTTTCTTTATCCTTTGTTTGTATATATTTTAAGAGAGATTTTATTTATTTTGATGTGTTTTTTCATTTATTTATTTTTATTCTTATTTTATTTTAGTATGAATGTGATCATCACTATTACCCATTGCCCACAACTGTGTGGCAGATTGTAATATCTATCAATAAATAAAAAGTATCACAATAAAGACCCAGGTATCTAAGTAACGCAGTAAACGGATGTTTTGTCGCCGAAGTTTGTATTTTGATAAAATATAAAACTTGCCAATGGGAATTATGGGAGGAAATAATGGAATCTAAAAAATAAAAGTAATGATAATCGTTACATTTTTTCTTATTCTATAATACCAACAGGATAAAAGAAGAATTCGTTTAAGGGAAAACGTTATGTTTTTATGCAAAAAAGTAATTACACGTATATACAAAAATGTGTATACATAGTCATAATACATTACGAGTTAGCACACACTGATAAATTTAATAGTACTGTAGTGTATTTAAAAACAAATACAACAAGAAATATAAATTAAAAATGGGAAAATCGTTGCATGATTGTGTGTAATGTATAAAAGAAAGATGGTTCAAGTGTGGTAAAAAAACAAAACAACTCAAGCAGTAATTAAACTATTTAATGAACCAACATTTCGCCCCACTCTACAGAGCTTCGTCAAGGTTTAAAAAGATACAAAGAACTAAAATAATGTATCAAAGTAACAGAATAGATAAAATGAAATAAAAGTAAATTAAGATGAGGCTAAATATAATTTTTAATTTTAAATCTTACTTAGCCACTACTGTTTGAGTATTTCCGTTAGTATTTGAGTTTTTTTTTTTTTTTTTTTTTACTATGGACCAACTTCCTTTTATATAAATTAAAAATTATTGTTATGACGAATCATGATAAAATATCAAATAATATTATTGTACAATGAGGTGAAATTGTGCCAGATGGGATGAGAACATGCCAACGTGACTATTCAGACGTCTCAGAAACTCAGGAGTTCTTTGAAGTGTATTCTTACTAAAACTATTAGTTTTTATGGGCGTTGATGACCTCAGGGTTTTGCGCCCTTAAGCCCCAGACAACAACAACAACAACTATTAGTTTTTTGTTTACCACGGTGCACCAGTGGGTTGATACATAGCAATCAATGTTATCACGGTCCTCTAATACAGTAAAACATCTGTAAATGACGTTTAAGGCTATGCACCTTTGTAAAGCGGACACCCCCTCAACGGACAATCTTATCAAGGTTCTGACCAGCAAGGAACAAATTTAATTCGTTTGAACCTCTCTATTACAAAACCCCTCAATCCGGAAGCAGATAAAAATTTTATTCTCCAATAACATTTTTCACTCCTCTATAACGGACAGAAGTCATATATAATTTTCAATACTCTAGTTTATTTCATCTGATCACTGTGGGGTTTTTCTAACACTAAACCAAACCTTGCAAAAATCGGATGGACAGTGCACAATAACAAAAGGATTGGTTGACTGGAAACACTTTCAAAATCTTTTAAATGAACGGTTAACCATTCCTTTTTCGTTAAAGACTCCAACCGAAGTAGAAGATGCAGCT
>NW_027109467.1:295490-299414 GCF_000696795.3 Halyomorpha halys
CTCATTCGCTGGTTGTAAAAATACTTTTACAGTTGTGAATAAACTTAATAAAGTAAAAAAAAAAAAAAAAAATACTCTAGTTTGGCTCCGTTCTCCTTTTTCTTTTGTTTAGTTGTTTTCATCAAAATATATTCAAGCTAAGAGCTTTTACCAATTACCTTTTTCAAATATTTTTATACCACCAACTGGATTGAATTATCGATGACTGATTATATCCTAAACTTCAAAATTTATGCGCTTACATTTTTACACGTTCCATATTCTCTCTTTTGTCCATGTCTTCAAATTTCGCTGCTGAACAAAAGCGTATCTCTAGTTTTTATTCTTAAAATTTTATATAATGATGAAAAATTGATTTTTTATAATACATAATCATAAAATTTACTCTAATGAAATCTAATTTTGTTTTATTAAACTCACCAACATCTTTACAAAGCTCTTAGACTAATAATTAAATGCTAAAAATAAAATTTTGTATTTAATTTTCAATAATAAATTTTTATTTAATTAAGGTATCCTAAAAAAATTGTTGAGGATAACAATATTTTAAATATTCCATATTATTACTAGTAGTTTGAATAGTTATTGTCTGGGTTTGTTCATGAAATATTATTATCCTAGACTAACCTTATGTAGCGTTTATTTATTTTATTATTTTATTTATTTAATAAATACGAATTTTTATTGATGTATCGTATTAATTGAGAGTGCAACATTCTTAGTAAGGAACATTAATCCTCTATATGCTGGGGTCATGTATTTTTTTCTATGCTGGTGGCATTTCTAGAGATAAGTTGCACGGCACCTGTCCAAGGAATGACCAGATTGGACATGATAACCTTATTCAATGGGTCATGCGAGTTTAGCATTTAATTATTAAGCTCTATGTAGAGGTGTTATTGAGTTAAAAAACTTAATATTAGTTTTAGTTTGGAAAATTTCCTATGTTTTATAAAAAAAAATATTTTTTATTTTCATACGAAGTTTTAAAGAGATATAAATTTGTTTTTTTAAACGGACAAAATCTAAATGATAGAGGCTCAAGAGATGTCGAAATATGGAATAAATATATATATTAAAAAAAATGAGTATGAATTTTAATTTGAAGACGAGAAATTAATCAATGTAATCGATTTTCCGGTCATTAGTTTTTGTTTTTTTAATACTTTTAATACAATAAAATAATTAGAATATTATTTTATTGTGTTACAAGCATTAAAAAAACAAAAACTAATGACCGAAAAATTTAGTTTTAAATCGATTTTTGTTAAATAACACAGCAAAAGATAAACTAGGAAACGTTATAAAATGAAGGGGAATGAAACTACACTGGATTATAAATATTTGGTGTAAATAATAATGTAAAAGAGTTTAAACATAATAAAATTATTAATAAATCAATGGTCCTGTATATCGTTCGTTCTATTTTGTATAACAGCGTAAAACTTCCTTAGTGATCAGCGCCCTTTAATTATATTAATTTCTCGCAATATGTATATCTTGTTTGTAATGTTCTCGTAATAAACTCTATTGAAATAATCTCGTAATAAAATTTGTAATTTTAAATGCATAATTGTTTCTTCCGGTAATACTACAAATTCATGAAGTATTGAGCGAAGGGGATCCGTGGTATCATTTTGCCCCGGACACGGATTCAGCTAACAGTGGCTCTGCCTCTTCCAAGACTGCAAAATTGAATAACTCATTATTTTTTCGATTCTCCTCACTAACGTATAAATCGAGAGTAATATTGAATAATTAGTTCAATCTGGGTGATTAAGTCCTAAACGGAGGAGGCAATGTTTCATTTAGAACCGTGTATTCCAATGTTTATTCAACTAGGGTCGCTCAATGGTGAATAATTAAGGGACTGCCTCAAACTAAGACTGGGGAATCGACTTTTATTTTTGTAGTGGTCCCACGAAATAAAAAGTTGACTTTGAAGTCGGAGGTAACTGGTCGAAAGGTTCCACAGTACCAAACATACAACCCTAATCCTCATGTTCGGACATAGATGCAGTGAACCCAGTCTCAGTTCCTAATCCCCCCCTAATAATTCCCTCTGAACGCTCTTACAGGGCGAGTATTATTATAGTGCATTTGTCCCAATTGGAGAGCGCCTATATGCTGCCGATGGAAACCCCTCTGCCTCTCTTCCGTCATGGAGTCATGAATGGGACTAGGAGGGATGCTACTGGTCATGCTAACAGAAGAACTCCTGCGAATGCTACAATGGAGTGCAGAAGATAATATTTAAATAAGAAAACCGATTCCCAAAAGATTGCAGAATGAATCCATAGATAAAGCCTGCATACAGGAGACACCCTTCCTTTTTAATGACCCCCCTGCTGGTCATTTTTGACAACGGGGGTTGTTCAATAGGTAATCTAACAATTCTATCCATTGTGTGGAGTCAAGTTTTCATTTCGTGGGACCGCCACAGAAATAAAAGTCATGAGGCCCCCGCTTAACAACAGCCCAGCCTCATAGGTCTATTAATTACTCAGAGGCTGGACGAGGACCAGTGCACAGGTCAGCTTTTACAAAAGCTCTACTGCCTCTTTCCAACTTCTTGTCTCACTTCTCCCAAAAAAAAATTTTGTTTAAATCAGTTTTGAATTTTTCTTTAAAAACACTTTCTATTTTTCTTCTACTTTTGGTAGTTGAGAAAATAATTTCCAATTATAATTGTCGCTAAAATTAAATTTAAACAATGTTATTATTTATAAGATGAACTGTAATAGATATTATTAGTAAAAAAAAAAAAAAGCAGGAACGAAGAGAAAACTGTTGATAAGACCGTTACTAGACAGGAATCAGATTGGGCTCGGATTCAATTTAAGCTCTGCCGAAGGTTCGCCATTTAACGACCCTAGTTGAATAAACATTAGAAGACACGGTGGTAAATGAAACGTTGGCTCCTCCATTTAGGACTTTGTCACTCATATTGACACTAATTATTCGATTTTACACTCGATTTATACGTATCGATTGAAGAGCATACAAAAAATAGTCCTCGAGGTAAAATAATAAGCGAATTTCTCTCACTCAATAATTCGTGGGTTTTATTTTTGTTATTAATATTAATATATAGATTGAGATATTATGAAAACGAAATTTGCAACTATAAAAACATGTGATATTTTTACAGATATTTTATCATTTGGTCATAATTTTTAACAAACTTTTTGATTGTGTAAATTTTTTATTAAATTATTTTGGTCCATTCTCCCTCTGGTCCAGGGATTTGGTTCCCCTCTGTACTCTCTCCTACCCCCCCCCCCCTTCGGATCGAATCAAAATTAAATATCCTTGCTAATCTAGACTCAGTCGACAATTTTTTTCTCCTCAAACTGTAAACAACAATTATGTTTATAAATTAGGCAACACTATACGATAAGCGTATGTGATATTTACGTATCTGGAGTGTAAGGTGGAATACAAAATACAAAACTTCACTTTTTGACGAAATTTACACATAATAGCTATTTCAATGGTTTTGTTGCCCTCTTGTAAATGGTGTAGTTTATTTAGATACAAATATACAATACCGTTACTAAAACCAGCACATAATTAGGTTTAGTTTCAAATATATTATAGAAAAATGGGAGCTTGTTGCTGTGTTACCAACAATTTTTTAAAAGTTGAGGTTGGTTTTTATTCTATCTTATTTTTTACTTTGTGAATGTATAGTATTTTCTATTGCATATGTATTTTTTAAATCCTTTTAGGGGCCCAGAGGGATTCACATTTTAGGCTATACTAGATGATATTGGACTTTAAGAGCAATAAGTACGTTGGACTGTGGTTCGATTCTGCACAGATGAGTATTTTATTAAAAAAAAAAAAGTTTCTTTTCTCTTTTAAGCAAGTCACGTTGGAAGCACTACTTAAATTAGATAATTATAAATTGCAGTAGAGTAA
>NW_027109467.1:299574-308727 GCF_000696795.3 Halyomorpha halys
ATATAATATTAAAATTAAAATAAATTAAAATAAAACATTGTTTACTCCCTCAGGTAAATTTAAAAAAACTTGAGAATAAAAAAATTTCCAATTTACGAAGAATCAGGAATATTTCTGATATTCTCATTGATGACTGCCATCGTGACTTTTCACTCATAATTTGAGAGATACTATTATTATTTATGTTCTATTGTTATTATTATTTATTATCTTTAATAACCTATCTAATATACAGTTTCATAGCAGACCTAATATGAGAGGGCTAGGATAATAATGGTGTAAGCCAAGTAAGGATTTCACGAGAAAGTAAAACTATGTAAATGATAAATGTATATTTCACATGGGTGCATACATTAAGTCTATTATGTGCTTAAATATTATATGCATTACATTTATATGACATTTGAAGTAACTTTACATGAAATTCATAGCCTCGTAAGAAACCGTATTTCATTGTCATTTTAATTTCCTCAGATATTTTTTATTTCTTTGTTGTTATCACTTCATTACTGTTATGAATTTAAAAGTCATTTCAGTGAATTTTAGATCCTAAATATGAAAGATTGATTGAGATATTTTTTATGTCATTGGGATATTTTATATACTTTTTAATGTAATATTAACGCTTCGAACCGTTTGTTAATATACCTGAACCAATAATTTTATTTATTTATTTTTTTTTTATTTATTGATATTTACAACTGTATAAAAAATACAACAAGTAAATTTGATCATAATGACATAATGATAATGATATGATACAGCATGTAGAGAAACTACTCAGTAGTAGAACTCTAAAAACATTTTACAATATAAGGTCACGAGGCCATCTTCTTTTCAGGCGCCTCGGAGGATTGCCAGGAATGGAAGAGGAAGCAAGGTTAGAGACTAGTGGGTTTGCGTGGTTAGGGAGTTTATAATGGAAGGAATGATATCGGTTTCGGGCTAGATCGGTTACATAAGGAACATTTAGCTCTTTATGGATGGTTTTATTAGTAACAAAATAAGGAGCATTGAGGATTTTACGAAGGATTTTGGATTGTAAGGATTAGATACGAGAGGAATTCGAAGGTTTAGTGGAGCCCCAATGCTCAACTCCGTATGTGCAGATGGGCCTTATTATTTTCATGTAGATCAGTCTTTTGTAATGAGTTAGAAGTTTGGACCGTTTATCTAGTAAGTGCTGTAATAGTCGGAATCTGCGGGCAGTTTCCTGTCTTTTCAGTCTTGTGTGAGGAATCCAGGTTAGTCGTTTGTCAAGTTGTAGTCCAAGATAACGAATCTGTTCTACACCAATAATTTTAAATTTTAGAATAGTCTATTGCCTCGTAATTATTAATATTTTAATGAAAAAAAAATCTCATAAGGTTTCTGTGGTATAATATTTTGTTATTAAACATAATAATAATGTATTTTTAAGATTTATTTTCTTACACTCATTTATTTTTTTGTTTAAACTGATATATTAAAATTTACAATTTCATATTCATATTGACATTATGTTATTCAATATATAAAAAATAAAATTAATATTTTAGGAAGATGGTTAAGAAAGATACAAAAGTAGCAGAAAAATTATTTATTAATTCAAAGAACTATTATTTTGATCCAGTTATAGGATATGGTTTTATTACAGTTGAAGCACGTAGTCAAGTCAAAATAACTCTTGTACATGAAGGTGGAATGACAAAGGTGTTAGCCAGCGAATATTCACACACCGAGTTCCCAAGCTTATGGGCCAATATCCAGCTTGGGAAAATTCCTATTATCCTACACACACATCTTTTGTTTCTATCCCCTTTATGGAGAGATTCTTCAACTCTATGAGCGAGCAACGTTAACATAACGTATTTAGGGTAATTTTTATTGTTTTACTTGAGCCAAATATTTTTAATATGTCTTCATTATATATAATACTAGCTGACCCGGCAATGCTTCGCTATGGTTTATATTTGAGGATGTGTATAGATTTTACAAACACAATAAATAGTTTGATTTATATTATTGTATTTAGTTAAATTAAACATATATGTATACTTTATTATTATGAATTGGTACCATCCAATATATAAGTGATGACATTCGTTTTTAGTATCTCGAGAAAGAAAGGTTAAAAAAGCTAATATATAGCTTTCCAATGGTTATATTAAGGTAGGAATTGAATTAAATTAAGAGGAGTTATGAACGATTGTATGAAAAATACTCATTGGAAGAAAAAAAATCCTCCGGAACGACTGACCTATGAATGTGCGGCACAAGATTTTTTAGGAATAAAATAAATTTGATATTCGTTTTTATCACCTCAAGAAACCCTTAAATACGAATTTTCGAAAAAATTGGAAAATAATATTTGTTAGCCCATTTTGACCCTGTCACAATCTCACAAGAGAAGATTGTAACACAAAAAAAAAGGCAATCCTTCCCGGCCGAACCCACCCCACCAAGACCCCCAGGGACTGTGGTCATATATCACATTTAAGATCAAAAAGGAAGAGATTTTTTTTTTTTTATAATTTATTTATTGTTATTTACAACTGTATAGAAATATATACAAGTAAATTTGCTGTAGGTGACATAGTGACTTGATACAAACATGTGGAGAATCTACCCATTGATAGAATTCCAATAACATATCTAGAGAAGATTTCGAGACCACCTTCTTTTCAGACGCCTAGGAGGATTATTAGGTAATGAAGGAGAAGCCAGGTTAGAAACAAGTGGATTTGGGTGGTTGGGATGTTTATTATGGAAGGATTGATATCTGGTTCTGGCCAAATCGGCCTGATGGATGACTTGATTCGTAACAAAGTAAGGAGCATTAAGGATTTTACGAAGGATTTTGGACTGTAAGGATTGGATTCGGGAGGAATTTGATGGTTTAGTGGTGCCACAAAGCTCAACTCCGTATGTCCAGATAGGCCTTATAATAGTCATGTAAATCAGTCTTTTGTAATGGATTGGCAGTTTAGACCGTTTGTCTAGTAAATTTTGTGATAGTCGGAATCGACGAGCAGTCTCCTGTCTTTTCAGTCTTGTATGAGGGTTCCATCCAGGTTTGTCCAGATGTAGTCTTAAGTAACGTTCGACTTAAATAAGAGGGTATTAAAGAATACTGTGGGGCTAGTTTTAAGTTTATGGGTTTACGACGAAGGGTAAATGTGGTGCTATTTATTGGAATTAATCGTAATCCTCCACTTTTGGCACCATTCTTCAGGGGTGGTGATGTGGGATGGGAAGGTTTGGGATACAATGTAAGGATCGTTGGCATACGTGGTGCGGATAGGTACACCAGCTGACTGACGGAATAGTGATGAATAAGCGCTTTTATGATTTGCTTTAAATAATTTGTCGGAGAGATAAAAGATAATGAGAAAATATGCAGGGTTAGGAATTCACGGATCTTGTATAGCAGTCTTGGATGCCAGACTCGATCAAAAGCATGTTCTACATCAAGAAAGACTCCCGAGCAGGACATTCCGCGCTCCAATGAAGACGAGACTACATCAACCACACAATGGAATTGCTGGATAGTGGAGTGGGATGTTTGGAATCCAAATTGGTGGTCTGGGATTATGTGGTTGGAATCAAGGATGGGGTACAGGCGTTTCAAGATTAGTTTCTCAATGATTTTGCCCATGATAAGTAACAGAGAGATAGGATTTTGAGGTCTGGGAATCATTTTGATTATGGATAATTTCTATGGGTCAGGAAAATATGTGGACCTGAGTACAGCATTGTAGATGTAGGTGAGCAATAAAACAGATTTTCGAGGAAGATGTTTTAGAATATGGGATGTAGTTAGGTCATAACAAGGAGTTTTGCGGAAAGTTAACTTCTGAATGTTGTTGGATATCTCTGAAGGATGAAATGCTTTAGGGGAAGGGTCATTTGGAGTGGAGTAATCAATTCTTCTTAAATGTATTCAATGTGGGTTGGATTAAGGATGCTAGGGTGTGGCTCAAATGTTTTAGAAAGGTGCTGACCGAATACCTGAGTTTTTTCATCGTCCGATTTTGTCCATGTTTGTAATTCAGTATGAAGAGGGTGATTAAAATTTTTGAAGTTGAGAAGCTTCTTAGTGGTCGTCCATAATGATTTGTCACAAAATTTCCAATTTTCAATTTCTTTGAAAATGGTATTTGGCAGTTTGAGACGATACTAAAATTGAATATGATTTGCTTTTTTCTAAAAACTAAATTTTCTGACCTACTTTATCCTGAGAAAAACTTTATTCTTATTCTTCGGACAAGAGACGAATCGATTGGTGTACAATAACCATGAAAAGAAAACATACTTTTCGAGCTACAAACAAAAAACGCACAATTTTGTACATAACTTTTTTTCTACTTGAGAATCTCGGGATTTCGTTATTTTTAAACCTTTCCAATGGCGAAAGGGAACATTCTGAAAAAACTGCGCGTAAATCTGTCCAGTAATTGAAAAGTTTTTGTGGACAAAGATTCCACCATTCCATTTTATAATATATATATTAACCCAGTATGTTTATTAAATTGAACTTTTTTAAAAAGTTTATTAACTTGAAGATTTTTAAAAAAGTTAATATATAATATGAATATAATAAATGAAAACGCAGGTTTTCGTATATAGTTAATGTTTTAGCATATCATGAAGGGGAAAACAACTATTGACCTTAAAAGGCAGGTCTTCGATAGTTGCAGTAGCCCAGTGGTCATCTATGGATGCCAAGCGTGGTCACTGACTATAGCTCAGGAGAGGGAATTACAGCTGTGGCAAAATAATATTGGAAGAAGCATTGTGAACGTGAGGAAAAGAGATCGAATAAAAAATGTTTGTATCCAGAAAGAAACAGGACTCACTGGCACACTGAAGATGACAAGATTGAGCAAATGGAAATGGGTAGGGGATCTCCTTCGGTGCGAAGGTGACAGATAGTCAAAAATTGCCTCAGAATGGACCCCATACGACCTTCAAAGAAGAAGAGGAGGTCAAAAGAAAAGATGGAGCGATATGTTCAGGAGAATGGCAGGACCCCTCTGCTAGAGAGCTGTTAGGGACAGGGATGTCTGGAAGAAGAAATGGAAAGAACTCGCCTCCCAATAGGGCTGGTCACCCCGGGAAGTGCTCACTATTACTGTCCAAAGGGAAGGCCTATGCAGGAAAGAACTCGCCTCCCAATAGGGCTGGTCACCCCGGGAAGTGCTCACTATTACTGTCCAAAGGGAAGGCCTATGAAGGAAAGCATGCAGAAAGATAGAAAGAAAATTGATAGAATTTAATGTTTTTGTCGACCATTATATATATAAATTTATTTATTTATTACTTTCTTTCTCTCTTCTTTAAATGTTTATATTATATTGTATGATTTTAATTTATTGCATAATTAAAGGCTATTTCATTTCATTTCAACGTTTTAGAAAATATAGGAAAGAAAAAAGTATAACTTAGACAGGAAAAAAATATTGTACATAAAAACTAATAGTTTAAAAGTTTATTAGTTTATTAGTTTATTTTAGTTTTAGTTTATTGTACATAAAAACTAATAGTTTAAAAGTTTATTAGTTTATTAGTTTATTTTAGTTTTAGTTTATTGTACATAAAAACTAATAGGAAACCCAAATTATTGATTTAACAATGATTTAAATATAATAAACAACTAATTAATAATTAAACGCACTTAAAAACTTTTATTAATGTTTTGATTGTTTTTGCTTAAAGGATGATTTAAAAAATTAAACAATCATATTCTTAGTATATTTGCTGAGGAAAATATTTTATAATTACTGACAGGCACAAACAAGAGTTTTTCAGGAAAATTGATAATTTTTTAAGAACTTGATTATACTTTTTTGGAAATTATTCATTTTAAGTGAGATTTAAAATAAATGTTAATTAGATGTAAAATAGTACAGTAGTTACAATTATTCGAAATAAATATATGAGGCCAAGAGCTGTATTAGGAAATAAATTAAAAATATGAGTAACTTAGGTGATAAATTATTTTAAGCAGTTTCCAAACAACATAAGTATATTTATAAAATATTGATAAGTTGTTCAAATAACCACATTTTTAATACAATTAAATAAGTTGAATTGATCCCATTTTGCAAAGAAAATTGAAGAAAAAAAATGGTAAACGAGGAAACTAACTCATGAGAATTAACTTTTTTTTTTTTAATTTTAATTATTAAACCTCAAAATAAATCATTAGATGGACAGCTATAAGTCCATACTGAATTATGACTAATGTTATTTAATTAAACTGATTTCATTTTTCAGTATTCCTGACCATTGCTTAACAGAGGAAATGTTGTTGTTTTAAAAAAATAATTATGAGGAAATATTACCAGCCTCATATAGTGGGTACCCTTAGTTGGGGAAAAATGTGGTAGTCGAGCATGATTCTGACCAAGTCACTTCCTTGTTTAACCGGTGGTCTAGTTACAGTACTTACTTCCTTACAATGTACTTCACTCCTGACCCTTCACCGGTTGTTGTGGTACAGATTTATTATATTTTTAGTTAAATTATAATTGTAATAGTTATCATCAATTACAAGTTTTATTGCGCTCAAGTTTAGCAGATTCTATTAATTCTTTTATTATTATTCATGTTATTTTAAAATAAAAATTTTAATTAATTGAAATTTTCGTCAACTGGTGATCTCACAGATAATGTGTATGAAACATTTAGGTCACATGTCGAATCCGCTTAAAACTCATGATACTAATTTATTTATTTATCTAAAACTCATGACATTTATCATTTGGTTTGATATAATAAAGAATTTTATTTAAAATTTAGATTTCCTCATGCAAGAGTAAATTGGTATTTGATCCAGAAATGAAAGCGTCGTAAAAACTGCGAAGGCTAGAAAATCCAGCTGAGATACTAACGGACAGGAGAGGTTTCTCCAAGCCCTAGTATCCCAACCCAACTTTCACTACGCTTCTAATATCTTTCTCATTTCAAACTTATTACATGCCTTTCTAAAAAAAAAATTTTTTGTTTCCATTATATTTAAAAATATTTATATATATTCAAAACAGAAACCATGTGTGAATTAAATTATCAGTAGTTCCCTACATTTTAATTTTTTAATTAAATTAATTTTGTACAATTATTTGCCTAAAAGGCAGAAAAATATTTTTTCTGAGAAAATATAAATTGTTATGTTATCTATAATAGTTGAAAAAATATTTGTTTATACACAAAACCCCTATGTAAATTACATTATCAGCGTTATGAAGAAGATGATCAGGGGTACGATCTTAAGAAAATGAACATAGTTAACAACTTTTTATTTGCCGACGTTTAGTCGTACTAAAAAGATATAAAAAACAATTGTTTCTGCTCAGGTCTGCACGAAAACCAAGTAAGTTATATAAATTATCAGTAATTCTCTACATTTTAAAATTTGTCTCGCCTAAAAGATAGAAATATATTTTTCCTTGTCACATTTAAATTGTTTTTTTCCCCACTATAATTTTAAAAAATAAAATAAAAAACACAAAACACCTTTGTGAATTAAATTATCAGTAATTATCTACATTTTAAAATTTTTATTAAATTATTTCTATACAAAAATGTCTGGCCTAAAAGGCAGACAAATATTTTTCCTGATCATTTTAAATTATCATATTTTCCACTATATTTAAAAATAAAAATTCAAAAATACTGGACACGTATGTGAATTAAATTATCACTACTTCCCTACATTTTAATATTTTAATTAATTAATACTATATAATCATTTCTGACTTGAAAGGCAGATAAATATTTTTCCTGATCACATTTAAATTGTTATGTTCTTCACTATTTAAAAAAAAATGTTTTCACAAAAATACAAAACATGTATGTAAATTAAATTATCAGTACTTCCCTACATTTTTAATTTCTTTTAATTACATACTAATTTCAGGCCTAAAAGGCAGAAAAATGTTTTTACCGATCACATTTGCTGAATATTATATTTCATTTTCCATAATCAAGAGAATTTCAAATTTAATGATATTTCCAATATTCAATATTTGTTATTGTATTAAAAATTGTATTTAAACTTCACAGTTTGGTAATAGAAAAAAATATATTAAAAAAACGAATCTAATAAGTTAATAGTATGTAAAAAGTGATTCAAACGATGTGGTTTTCTGTTTTACAGTCTACACAAATTGAGTATGTAAGACCAATTAAGGTTGAAAAATTATGGAAATTATTTTTTCCATGATTATTATTTAATTCATTTATTTAATTGTGGCAATTTTTTGGTTTTATCGGATTTTTTATGAACCATTTTTAAGATATTTAAAATACGTTTTAGGACATTTATATTTTAAAGGGAATAATGTAGCTTTTAAATTATGACACGTGACTGTAGGTTTAATGTAAAACATTTTAACATTGTGAAAGCTTTAATTTTTTGGTCTGCACAGTTTACACACGAGCACCTCAATTTATGAAGGGCCGAATTAAGCGACAAGAGGTCTCTGGGTAAAACGGATCTCCTGGCTTCCAAACCCCTTCTTTTATTCAATACAATTATGGATTGGAGAATAGAGTATATAGTATAGAATTAATATTTAATTTGTGATATGATTCATGTCTTTACCATCTAGTTTCTTCCATTTTTACTTTAATTTCTTATGTATGAAATATTCTGTGAGGGTGAATATTACGATTTCCAAATTCGATTTTTTAACAGAAATAAAAGTTTTAAGGACACCTGTGGCATAAGGATGTTTAATACAACTGTCTTTGTGTCTCTGTGGGAATAATAGGGGTCTTCATGATATGTTAAATGTAAAAAGTTTTAACATGCTAAATATTATAAGTAAAGGATTATGAGCAACTTAATTTAAAGTCCAAGTTTTATGTTAAATGGAGAGGGGCTCCTAGTGGATTTTCTGGGCAACTTGTTTTTTAATCTTAACGAAATAATAAAATCTGGAACAGCATCGTCACAGTTCCCTCCACCTCGCTAGTTCCTTGTTTCCTTTCCTAATTTTTTCCATTATTATTCCATTACTTTATTACCATTTTTATTTATTATTTTATTAGAGTTTAAAAACGTCCAAAACAAATAGCTCGATCAATCCACTATAATGTAGTTTATGAAGTTTATTTTCCTAAGAATAGTAGTTTTCATGATTTAAAATATTAGTGAATATATTTTCT
>NW_027109467.1:308801-310451 GCF_000696795.3 Halyomorpha halys
TGGGTTAGCTATTAAAAAAACACAGAATTCGTTAAAAAACGTAATTTTGATCGAAGTATACTGAAACAAAAAAAAAAAAAAACAGAACGAACTCGAAGGTTCGATTCCGATACTAATTGTTCTCTAAACATTTCTGTCCAGTGACACTCCTTTATGTTCAAATATACTAAATCAGTCTAAACGCAATGCTCCCATCTACGTTTTGGTCTACCCCTGAAACGTTTCCTCGTCGGTTTATTGGCTATTAACATTTTAGAGATCCGTTCGTAACTATGTCCCACAACCTTACACGCTTATTCTCCGCAATAAAATGACCTGAATTATATTTATTGGATGAAATTCCCTCAATTCAGCTATGTGACCTTCTAAACTCTAGGGTTAACTCATCCTTTTTCCTTCAGAATATTTTACCTAATACTTTATTTTCAAAAACCTTAAGGCGCTGTTCTTCCTTTGGTACACATAGTTGTTATATATCATAATTTGCACAATTACTTTGTTTAATTCCTTAACTACTCTAGCTAATTAATCTAGTAGTAACACTTTCGAAAATATTCAGAAATACACCCATTTGGAAATATCTGCCATATTAGGGCTCCTCAACCTCAGGGAGTGATAAACTTTTAAGATCCTGCTTTTGAACCAGAGGAGATATAAAGATATGCTAGATAAAGAAATGCTTTATTCATTCATGCTGCCCAAATACATCGGGTTGCTACATTACACAGCATACTGATCAATCCGTGACTGGACAAATATAAGTTACATATTTTTACATGATATAATATAATAGATAGATAACATTTTTTTTTTCTTCCACAGTTTTGTTTTACTTTTCTTTTACAATTAATACTAGTCTACAAACTAACTACAAGTTTTTCGATTTATTCCTTTTTTTTTCTTTCCCTTCTATTTCACAACCCCTATTTCATTTGATCATCAAATTCCATTATATAACAAATATTAAAATATTTAATAGATTAGAATAAAATAGGTAAAAAATAAATTAGAATTCATTGAAAGAAATCAGTTTACAATTACTGTGTTAACTTGAAATTTTACTGGATTATAGATCAAAATAGATCTTGATGGACCTCTGTTTGATTTGGTGTGTTAGTGAACTTTATGTATTTTTCGAAAATTTAATATATTGTCAGAAATCTAGAAGTCAACTATTTTGGCTGCCCTCAATCTTTGATGAGGCTAATTTGATAGGAAAGCCCAATGTATTCCATTTCTTCATCTATCTTTGATTTCCTGGAATGTTAAAATATTATACATTTTAATTTGCGAATTTATCGCGTAAGAATAAATGATTTAGTCAGCAGTAGAATAACTAATCTATTTAGACTTTCCGAATACTGCAATAAATACAGTGAAAAATATATCAAAATTTCAATTTATTTATGGATTTCTAGTTTTAGAACATATTGAGGCCCTCCATGTTTATGATACCATCTTGAAACCTCATCCTGAAGAATTTTAAAATGAGGTGACTCCAGCGATTATGTTGGTGAAAGGGAGCTTTGAGATCTAGTACACATTTAAAGCTGCTGAAAACACGGACCGTTCTTCAACAAGCATAACCAAGAATTAAAATTTAAAAATAAAATTATTTAAATTATTATGTAATCAATCATATAACACATT
>NW_027109467.1:310746-312297 GCF_000696795.3 Halyomorpha halys
TATATGGTTTGAATCTCTGGACTGTTGATATAACAGGATATATGATGGCGTCAATTCAGAAAACTAATTCTGCATGTTTTAACTAATATAGGTACAGGATTAACTTTTAATTTTAGTTTTAAAAACTAATATTTTAATCTGTGTAACAACAGAAGGAAAACCCAAGGTCATGAAGGTTTCATTTGTAACGTCATTCAGACATAAACAAAGAATACTGATTTATTGATGATTCTGTTTTTAAATTTATAGTAAAAAGTATTTTACTGTTACAAGGATTTCTAGTATTATTATTAGTATTTTTTTTTTTTAAACAACTACGGAAAGTTGTTCCTTGAAAGCAGAAAGTATAAATTTGACTAGAATCGATGCATAATGCTGGGGAAATAAATACAACTCCTAAGGAACTTACAAATTGTAGCTTCCATTATATTTACAACGAAGTGATTCGATTCGATGATGATCCAAAATTATCTTCTAGCCAGTTTTAACCAAATGTTTCTACTTTTCATATCTTTTGCCAATTGGATAAACAATTTTTTTTGAATCTTTGTAGTAATATATTTGTTATGAGGTACTACACTCATAAAGGAATATAACTCATAATAGATAATTGCTTAAATGACAAAGAAAACTAATAACAAAAAACAAAACAGAAAAAAAAAACAAATAAATTAAAATAATACTGGGACTGAGTAGATAACTATTTATGTCGAAATGACGTCATGCCAAAACAATAATAGCGGCTTGCTTTTTTGCGTGGCAAAACATAATAAAATTTTAATCCGTAGTTTGAGACAAAATAGCGATTTTATATTACCGATTTCAAATAAGCTATATTACACTTTCCAAATAATCATAGAATACCATTTTACTTATCAAGATATTTATAAAAACATTGCTGAGAAAATTGCTTCTATCCGGATACTTTTCAGTCGAGCAATATTTTCAGGAGGGATGAACACTATCACGGAAATTATTAAATAAAGCTGGCACTTAAGTAATTTTAATATATTTACACCATCCACGTTAATTTTGGCGTTATCATTTTAAATTTAACGATCTAGCCCGAAACAGATATCACTCCTTCCATTATAAACTCCCTGACCACTCAAATCCCCTAGTTTCTCACCTTGCATCCCCTTCCATTCCTGACAAACCTCCGAGGCGCCTGAAAAGAAGATGGCCACGAGACCTGCTAATGTAAATCGTCATTAGAGTGCTACCAATGGGTAGTTTCTCTACACGCTTGTAACACTCCATTTTAACTAAGACCATATTTACTAAATGTATTATGTAATATACAGTTGTAAATAGCAATAAATAAATATTTAAAAAAAATTAAAGACTTGATTTGAAATTTAAAAGTTTATAACCATTTATTGTTTATTTAAATTCAAAAAGTAAGGTAATAAAAATATGTTAGAAAACTCGAAGGTTTGAACTTTAAAACATAAGATATAGATTATAGTGATAAACGAATATAGACTATAAAGATAAATTATATTTGTGGAACTTGGTCATAAAATATGGTAAATTTTTTTTTTTTTTTTT
>NW_027109467.1:312772-314478 GCF_000696795.3 Halyomorpha halys
AGGAGCATTAAGGATTTTACGAAGGATTTTGGACTGTAAGGATTGGATTCTGGAGGAATTTGATGGTTTAGTGGAGCCCCAAAGGTCAACTCCGTATGTCCAGATAGGCCTTATAATAGTCATGTAGATCAGTCTTTTGTAATGGATTGGCAATTTAGACCGTTTGTCTAGTAATGGTAAATGTTAAAACGTAAAAATTAAAACTTCTAGGTTAAAATATATATTCATTAGAATGTTTTCGCTTCGTAGTCACTTACCATAGTTTAATAACAACATCATTCATATAAGAAGATAAAAATCCCCAAAATTATTTTTAAAATATATGTAGCTCTTAATAATCCGGTGATGCCTAAGACTTCAGTTCACAATGAATGTCAGATGCCATAGTTTAGGAACAAGTGCCTCCATTCATAAATCACTAAGTTTCTATTTAACGTTTGTACACAATTACAGTTGGAGAAACAATAAATTTACATCATTTTATATATGTAGTTAGAACTATAAATTTTTCTAATTATGCATAGATACTTAGTAAAATTAATTTACATATAAAATAGATGCACCAGTTCCAGCCAATTTTACAAAACATTTTAGGCTCTTTTTTTTTTAGTATTGCATTGTTATATCTAATATTTATATTTTAGTGCCTCCTAGTACATCTACCACAACACGCGTATTATTTTTTTAAAGAATTGAACATTAAATGTAATATTATGTATGTATTTTTATTATTTGGTTTTATACTAATAGTTTTATGAATAATTAAATTATCCTAAAAGTTTCAACCTTCCTTATTAAAACATAACTACATGTCCCAAGTTATCGGCAGACCCATTCCTATAAAGAAGGTTGATAATTTGTCATTTCAATATTATGTTTATTATTGTGTTAATTGTGAATAGAGATCAAAATAGATCCTGAAATGTAATGAGGATCAAGGGAATGGCTTACTAGCAATATTACTCTCCTAACGTGTGGAGATACGTAAGTTGTGCATTATAGAAGTTTATTGTATATAGTGTTGTTAGACACTTCATAGTTAAATGTACAATAAGAAAATAAAGAATAAATTGTTGATTATTGGTAGCAGTGACATGCGCACTACCCCACTACCGCCGCACCCCTTTTTCCAGAACTGTATTGGCTCAGTATAAACAGAAAAGTGAAAGAAAAATAGAAAACATTAGTGTTTCAAATATAGTCATTAAAACAAAGATAAATATATTAAAAGTGGAAACCTGACATATTAAAAGAGAGAGAGAGAGGGGAGAGAGAGAGAGAGAGAGAGAGAGAGAGAGAGAGAGAGAGAGAGAGAGAGAGAGAGAGAGAGAGAACTTTTTCAAAAACGTTGTGCTGGCCCATTGTATCGAGTTGCTAAATGCATAGTACGTAGTATAGAAGTATTAACAATATGTACTTATACCTAGTCAGACAATTTTGTTAAAAATATCATAATGTATAGACATAGTACAGTAAATTTATAATACATAATAGTAATACATTTTTTTATCATTTTGTTCTTTTATTTTTGTTTCCTTATTATTCTTTAGTTTTTCCCTATTATTTATCTATATATCTAATTATACTTTCTCCCTTAGTCAATATATCTTTTCCTTCTTTCCCCCTCTTTAATAAAAATAGAATAAAATTAAAAAATAAAATATAAACGATAAAAATTTTAAATAAAATAACTATACACATAAAAT
>NW_027109467.1:314528-323837 GCF_000696795.3 Halyomorpha halys
GCTGGTCTCGTGGCCATCTTCTTTTCAGGCACCTCGGAAGATTGTCAGGAATGGAAGAGGATGCAAGATTAGAAACCAAGGGGTTTGAGTGGTTAGAGAGTTTATAATGGAAGGAGTGATATCTGGTTCGGGCTAGATCGGTTACATATGGAACATTAAGGTCTTTATGTATGATTTTATTTGTGACTCAAAAAATATAAAATGTTATTTATACGATGTTTTTTTGAATTTGTATAATAGGTTAAACATTAGTGTTAGAAAAGGATAACAACATAGATTTTTATGTTCCCTAAATTATTTAAGAAGTTTAATGAAATGTTTCTTATTTTTTGTAAATATATGTGACAGAAAATGTTATATTTGAGTTATTGTATTAGAAATTGATAAGAATTGTTTTTCTTTGGGTTAATAATGATGTTTAATCTAAGCAGTATGCCAACAGATTAATAATTGCCTTAATGATGGCCTGGATGTCCGAAACGTAGTTAGTTAAAGAGACAATAAATAAAAATATTGAGTAAAAAAGGTTGACTGATTATTATTAACAAATATTGTAAGAACTCTATAATAACTTTAGGGTGGTTCATTTTTATATTAGACGGCTCTATTTTCTGATTTGTAACGTTATTAAAAATATATTTCATGTTTTCTCTTAATATTTTGGATTAATATTATAATATAGTTCGACATTTATTATTGATTACTTCATAAAATTTTTTACTTCCCCCTTTCTATGTATGGAATATATAGTAAGGGAGAGTAATGAGGTCGTGCAAAATTTCGAATCCGTGTTTTCGACGGAAATGTTTTCCGATCCCCTATTTACAAAAACAAAAACTAATCTCGCTAAATAGTCTGTGAACAGCCTAGATCAAAATGTATTATACTAAAATTACACATTTCAGACTGCTATATGTCGGGGATTTGACAGCAACTTTTTCGATTAAATCGACTGACCTGAAGTGTCACATTATGGAATCGATTTTTCACATTTTTTTTTCCGATTTTCTGAAAATGAACTTTGAACGATTTTTAATGCTGAGAAGAAAATACAATTAGATATATATGTAACGATTTTTATCAAACTCTTCTTGTCAATGTGGAATTAAATGGTCTTTGACATCAGCTATGTTTTATCTTCATTTAAATAGTTTGACGGGGTTTAAACAAAGTATTTTAAAAAAATATATCCCAAAAGTACCTTTAATTTTGTTTATTTAAAAATAATTTAAAAAATCGCATTTTTAGCAATAATAAACTGCAGTTAAATACAAAAGATTATAAAATTGTATGAATAAATAACGCAGAAAAAATTATTAATCTTTAATATCTAACGGTAAAAGCCAACACCTCCAGATCTTCCCCATCCTTTCTGTATCTTTTTTTTAACTGTTGTATTCTTGATAGGAAAAATATTTATATTTTTTAATATATTATATTTATATATTATACTTGTAACCTTCCTACACTCAGTTCAAGCATTAAAAATATTTATTATAACAATTTGTTTGTTAATTTTCCTCTTTATTTCATTAGTAAAAATCCCATCAACCCTAATTATGACCATCCACATTTAATTTATCCTATATTTTTCATAAAATAATTTTACTTAATATCTCTGCATAGTGTTGGTTCAAATATCTTGTATCTGTTGTGCTTGTGCTGAAATTTACAGTATAATTAATATTTTCAGATATGTAAATGGATTCAAGTATTTTCCTTTTTTAGCATATTATTTTCTTTATGTAAAATCATTGTATTTTCAAAATCAAAAAAGTGCAGGTCTTTGGTTGCATGTTGTACTAGTGCCGTTTTATTTGGATCTCTCTCCTTGTTTTTCAATTCATTATTGTGTTGATAAATTCTGTCACCCAATAATTGTTTTGTTTCACCTATATAGCTGGACAGTTTAGATAGTGAATTTTATATATTAATCCCGATTGATTCCTTGTATCAATTTTGTCCTTTAATATACTATAATAATTTTTTTGTTGGGTCTATGACTCAAAAAGTACTCTTCAACATCATAATCCTTAAATGATCTCTTAATATCTTGAGACAGTCCTTTAATATAATTTAATCCATAAACTTTTTTATTTTTTACATTCTTATTTACTATTTCGTTTCCTGTTTTATTTTTAAAACTTTTAATAAAAAGTTATTTAATTAATAAAGAAGTAATTTATATTGTTTGGCGAAAACACTATCAATGCTAAAATGTGCAATGATACGATGTCAAACGAACGTTCAATTAGTAAATACAATTCAAATTTCTACAATTTTCAATATAACAAATAAATAAATCCATTTTAAGGTTAAATAACTGCTATGATGGTGGCTGTGGGGGTAACTTCCGCAATGCTACCAGCACTCACGTACTCAAACCCAATCAATATAGTACTAGCTCATTAATTGATTAACCCTAGCTCAGATAATGAACCAGCCTTTGACTACGCACGGTGGCCAATAACATCAACTGTAAAGCCATAATATCGGCGATGACTGAATGAACTGATACCAGACTATTTTGCCAACTTGGAATACATAGAACTTGCAAAAACCTTACCATAAATTCCCTTTAAAAGGTTTTTTATTTTGCCTATTTTATACTACTCCTGTTATATCTAAAATACACATTTTAGTTAAAAAGATTTGGGAAATTGAAGAAATGCCTGAGGAATGGAGAGAGTCTCTACTTATTCCAATTCATAAAAAGGGGCCGAGGACAGACTGTAATAACTATCGAGGAATCTCACTCCTGTCTGTATGTTATAAAATATTTACGTTAATTTTAACTAGTCTAATCACGGAATTCACTGAAAAAAATATCGCAGATTACCAAAGTTGTTTTAGGCAAATTCGTACATCTATTGATCAAATTTTTACGCCAAATATTGCAGAAAAAGTTGAAATACGACGGGGCAGTTCATCAGCTTTATATAGATTTCAAAAAGGCTAACGATTCTATTGCTCGCCAGAAGCTATATATTAAAATATTTTAATTGAAGAGGGAATACCAAAGAAGTTTGTAAATTTTGTACGGATGTGTATGACCGAAACGTACGATACGAATCGGTAATCAATTTCGAGGTTAGGCGGGTTTAAAACAAGGTGATTCTTTATCACCTATCTTATTTAATCTATCACTGGAGTACGTCATTAAAAGTGTGATGAATACTGAAAAGGGTTTAACTTTAGGTGGTAAAATACCGGTGCTTGGGTAAGCTAATGATTTGGTATTATCGGGTGAAGACGAGAAAACAATAGAACTAATTACAATTACGTTGATAAACTCCAGTAAGGTACTAGGTTTTGAAATAAACACAATAAAAAAATATATGGTTAGCAGTAGAAACAGGATAAATTTCGGTGATAGATATATCAGGGTATATGTTTGAACAGGTAGATAGGTTTAACTAGTTAGGTTTTACGGTAACTAGAAATAATGACATTGATGAGGAAATATAAGCTAGGTTGAAGGCGGGCCTATTATTTTTCAATTTCTAAATTGCTCAATTTGAACCTTCTATTAAAAAATTTAAAAGTTAGAATTTACAAACTCCTTCCCACTATTATTTATGGATGTGAATAAGTGGTCTCTTACACTAAGGGAAGAACAATGTCTTAGGATTTTTGAAAATAAAGTATTACGTAAAATATTCGGACCGAAAAAGTATGAATTAACAGGAGAATTTAGAAGGCTACACAACGTTGTAGTAAGGAAACTGCACCAGCTAAATATAATTCGGGTTAAAGTATTGCGGCGTTGTTGTACGAGTGGATTCCTAAAATGTTAATAAACACTGAACCCACGAGTAAACGTCCGAGAGGTAGAGAAACGTAGACGGGGGGATTGCGTTAAAAATGATTTAGTAGATGTAGGTTTGGAGTGACATCACTGGGTTCGTTAAGCCATTATTATTATTATACTACTGTTTAAGTATTAATAATTAATCTTGCATTTCTTAAAGAAAGAAAAATATTCGATGATTTCTTGTAGACATGGGGTACAGTGGACAGTTGTGGATCAAAGATTTTTTTATTTACGTCAATACGAGGAATAAATATTAAGGGGGAAGTATTGGGATCGTGGAAAATTTTGATATTTTGTTTTCTACCGAAACATACGTTTTGAGATCCTCCGAGTCCAAATAATCAAGTTGGTTATGATAATATATATAATAAATATTATTATCGTCTTTTAATTTTTTATAAAAAACGACTCGAACGATTTTGATTAAACTCGGTAAATTCATGCACAATTGAGTGAGTTTTAATACCAGATAGGTCTTACACTTATTGGAATAGTCTAAGAGGGCTTAAATAACGGATTTGTAAAAAATCTTCCTCTAAAGTTACTGAAATTTTCCTTATTTAAAATAATTCACCATTTCAATTTGTCAGCATTAATAAACAATGGATAAATACAACATATTAAAGAATTTGTTTATTAATTAAAGGAAAAAGCAGAGAAGTTAAAACTGGATAAAGTCGAAACCACCCAGTCCCTTCCAATCGCATTCGTATGTGCATGTTCATATCCGTTATCTCTTGTTAAACTGTTGTATCCTTCGCAGAAACAAAGTAGATAATTTTAATTTTCACCACGAGAAACCCTATAAAATGAATTTTGTAAATGTGTGTACGCGCACCGCACCAGATTTCTGTTCTTGAAATGATGATTAACTGCTAACCCCTTAGCCCCCTTTAATCCGCAACAAAACTTTGAACAGGATTCTTATAAAATTAAGTGCTATAAAGTTAAATACGTATATTCTATTTTATTTTAGTGATTTTTATACTTAATCTGACCGTAGAGAAAAAAATATAAATTTTTTTTAAACGAAGTATGGCAAATTCATCAGGCACTGCATTAGTCGGTTTTAATGCAGGCTATTACAGAAATATTGCTTCTCTTTCAGCCAATCCAAATAAATTTAATACTTGATTATATCTGCAAATACTTAATTATAACAAACAAGATCGTAAAGAATCTATGATGAAAAAAAATAACTTTATATATTGGCATTAAATAATTATTTTGGAAACAAAGTATTGCAATCCACGTCAATACTTCCTAATTATTCGAATCCAATCAATGTTATTAAAGAAGTATTATTTCTTTTTTCGGACAATTAAATTTAGCTCATTAAAATGGACTTTATACTTGATTATATCAGTAAAAATGTAATTACAACAAACTTTTTTTTAAAATTATTTATTTAATGTAATTTACAACTGTACAAAATAATACAATAGGTAAATATGTAGTATGTTTCATATACACTTGAAAATCTTGGGAAGTAACCCATTGGTGGTACTTCAAACATTAATTTAAATTAGAAGGTTCCGTGGCCATCTTCTTTTCAGACGCCTCGGAGGATTATCAGGGATTGTTAAGGATGAAAGATTAAGAATTAATGGGTTAGGATGGTTAAGGAGTTTGGAATGAAAAGACGCATATCTGTTTTGGGTCAAATCTGCAACGAATGGGATGTTAAGGTCTTTGTGAATGAGTTTATTTGTGACGTAATAAGGACCATCAAACAACAAACATGATCGTAAAGAATCTACGATGAGTAAAAACTAACTATGTATTGGCATTAAATAATTATTTTTAGAAACAAATGATTGCAATTCATATGGTGTTGCTTTCTAATTATTCGATTTATAACCCAAGATATTACTGAAATATTGTAACTTTTTACAGCCAATAAATTCTAGCTCATTAAAATGGGTTCCATACTTACTTAATATATGAAAAAAATCCATTGTAACAAACATGATCGTAGAGTATCTACGATGAAAAACATAATTTTATGTATTTCATATTTTTTCTTTTGGTAGCAAAATATGGCAATTCATATGACACTTCTTTTTATTCTTATTTTTAAATAAATATTGTTTCCTTTTTAGTCGATAAATTCCAGCTTATTAAAATGAATTTTATACTTGATTATATCTAAAAAAATTTAATGATAACAAAAATGATCGTAATGTATCTACGATGAGTAAAAAATAACTTTATGTATTGGCATTAAATAATTATTTTTGGAACAAATTATTGTAATTCATATGGTGTTGCTTTCTAATTATTCGATTTCAATCCAGGCTATTGTAAGGCCAGAAATATTGTTTTGTTTTTTTCAGCCAGTAAATTTCAGGTCATTAAAATGGGTTTCATATTTACTGGATATATAAGATTGATTTAATTTTAACGTTGTTTATAAATTGTATAAATCTTGATAGCAGTTTACATCTTGGGATTGCTTTTTAATATGTAAGAAGCGGTCGAAAATTTTACAGTTGAGCGGTCAGGTTAGCTGCGGAGTATTGGAAAGTAGGTTGACTTAATGGCCTGCAAATATCTCAACATCTTACATACAAAATGTCATTTTCATTTAACTTTTTTACATTTTAAATAGAATTTAAAACAATTATAATTAAGTCTTGTTGAGAATGGTATTAATTTTAGTTGATTAGAAATATATTGAGTTTGAGAACAAGGATCAGGAAGGCAGGGAAGAGAGAGCGGCGAAGGAAAACAGTGCAGCCAACGCTAGAGAGAGAAATATCCCCGCTCTCTGACTCAGACACGTGGTATGCCTGCTCTTTCACAACGTCCTCGAGCAACAGACCCGGACGCCTATTGCACCATTGCTGTTGGTTTGAGCAAAAACTCCCCTCTCTTTGTACATATCAATCTTACACCAAAGGTCATCAAATCAATAATCTAATACATTAAATACTTTCAAGACAATTGTTTAAAACGTAGTTATTAAAAGGATTTTTTATAAAATATTTAAATAAATCTCCATGTACATGGGCCAAGAATTTTATTTCGAAAATTAATGTTTTCCTTCCTCAATTTTTTAAAAATTTGAATACAGACTAGCAATACTCCATAATTGTAGTCTATAATAAGGATATAAAAGACAAGTATCTTCATACTATAAAAATATTTTGTAGTCATTCAATTAGATTAGTATTATCCAATTAGGTTAATATATACTTTTTTAAAAAATCTTATCTTTGCGAGTCAATCAATAATCAGTTAAACTGTTCGTAGTTCCCAGAAGCAACGCTAGATGCCGCTAGTGTATCGACCGTTTCACTACATGTAATCTGACATGACAAATTTCAAGAGTAAGATTCTCTAATATTTTTTGATTTATTGGTTGTTAATTCTTATATATCATTTATGAAATAAGAATTAGATAGAAAAATAAATTTCATCTCTAACAG
The DNA here is from genome assembly GCF_000696795.3 of Halyomorpha halys. Classification (NCBI taxonomy): domain Eukaryota; kingdom Metazoa; phylum Arthropoda; class Insecta; order Hemiptera; family Pentatomidae; genus Halyomorpha; species Halyomorpha halys. The sequence continues at coordinate 321,774 of NW_027109467.1, forward strand.
ATGGCAATTGTTCCTCCTTTTTTCATTTATTAGTTTCGCTTTCACCTGTTTTCATTCCGGAACTCAACTTACTTAGTCACTGATTCATTTCCAAACAGAAACAACAATATTTCGTTCACGCTTAAATAAAAATTACTATTGAATATTAATAGTTCTATTGAACTAATAAATTAAATCGCTATTATTTGTTTTCTATAATACTAGTACAATCCCAGACATTCCACCTTGTGAAGAATCCACATTTCTAGTAAAATATTCTAAAATACAATAAAAAATGAAAACTAAATAAATTAGTATATATGTATATTTAAAAAAACATTGTCCCAGGAATTTCTAATCGATACTTGTCATTCACTAACTCCTCCGTGAAATTATTACGTTCTAATTCGATCATTGATTTTCAACATAGGATTTAATGAATGGTTATTAAAAATAAAAAATGGTAACGCACCATACATTTACTTTGCAATTGCTGAAAAGATGAAGCAAAAAACAATAAATAAATAATTTATTGAAGTTATACAAATTTTCATACAATATAAATGTTTTCATTTAAAATACATTGCATATATTTAAAAATTATAAACTGTAGGGTGTAAAAGAAAGACACTTAAATTTTAAATAACTTTAAAAAACAAACATTTTATAAGATGTTTTTTTAATTTCTTTAATCTAGAATTTGCAAGAATACACGGGCTTTATTTTTTACATTAATTTAATGTTAGCATGCTGGAATGTTTTGTTACCTATCAATCCATTAATTAATAGAAATAAATTCTAAGATGGATATATAAAGCATTTATCATACATTATTGCATTATTTTAGGTAATTTTCGTACAAATGATAATGTATGTTAAACATGTAAGTAATTTACAGGTTAGCCTATTACAGTTAACCTGCCAATTATAAAAAACTTGTTAGGAAGGCTGCTTAAAATTACATTGTATTTGAATACAAAAAAATGACAAATTAATTACTATTTACTCATAAATATGGGAATTATAGCATTATAGTAATGTATACATTTTAACATAATCATTTTTAATTATACAATGGAATTTAAAAATAAAATGATGGATACTTAATCTCTGAAGAATATATCAGAAAAATAAATTCTAGACAGGTATAAATCAAGATAATAAAAAAAAAGTTTTTTGATAGTAAAATCTAAAATTCTCAGAGTTAGATAAAGTTTTACTGGGTTTTTATTTGTTTACCGTCTTGAATTGTTTTGTTTTTTATTTCTGTCTTAGTTAATTTTCAAATAAGAATATATTTAAAGTTAATCTAATATTATTACTTTTTTTTTGTTGTTGTAAGATAATCAGTTATTAATTACTAAATTATTTATGATAGTATTATACTATAGTTAAATGTATTGGTATATATAAATTATAATAACAGTAATTTTGTTACAAGTAATAAGCTATTTAATTAATTTCATTCCGACCAATACATAGTTCATTTAATAAAATCAGATAACGTATTATCATGGACATAGCCGAGACTCAGCCTTGTTTTATTATTTTTATTATATTCTCTAACAATAACTTGTAGTTCTGCCAATTTAAATGAAATAGAAATACAAGGGATGATAGTAAATAGGTTTTGAACATAAATAATACAATTAAATATAATATTAGTGATACAGATATAAATAATCCAATATCTGATATTATATTGCATTACTTATTTATATGTTATTTATGTTATCTGTATTAATTATATCACTTATTTTCTCTTTCATTTCATATTAATTATTTAATTTTGATTTATTTTCAAACACAAAGTACACTTATCTATAGTATTTCTGTTTAAGCTCTTATTTCAGCCCACATACTTGGGCTGAAACGTTGGAAAATGTTATAAAAACAATAAAACATGATTCATTCATGACTATTCTATATCTAATCTATATTATATAGTACTGTTGTTTAAATACCATCAATAATCCAGATGATATATGTATATGATGTTTTATTTCTAGTGAAACAAATATATTAAGTGAATTATTAGTGAAACAAATAAATTTATACCATATAAAATGTTATATGGTATATATT
>NW_027109467.1:324087-340454 GCF_000696795.3 Halyomorpha halys
AATATTGTTCACATTATATATAATATAATTTATTTATGATGTTAAAATGTATACAACTAGTAAATTTGCTATTATATATGTTTTTTTTTCTCAAACAAATGGAATAATTATACAATGTTAAATTATAACCAATTATGAAAAAAAACGGTAATATTTTTGTAGAAATTGAGTTTCTAGATGCTTTTTTGAATGCAAAAATATATAATTAAAATGGGGACATTTAATCTAATTGTAACAGAATAATTGAATTTGTTAAGAATTATTTTCATCTACATGATAAAAGAATTCTTAAATAAAAATGTATTAAAAGGAAATTGCATCGTTAAGGTTAAATTGCATGTTGTAAAGAGCTTAAATCAGTGCACACTGACGTAATTAATAAATTATGCAACTTGAAAGTTGCTTCAATTAAGATTATTACGAATGGCCTTTTTTCATAAAAAATATATGTTTAAGCTCAATTACCTGTGATTGATTGATTAATAAAAAATGTTTGAATTATTTAATGTTCTAAATATGGTATAGAGATTAAGCCTATCCGGAAACAACAACAAAATTAATAATTTTATAAACATGATATTTTTCTTTTTTTCGGCCAAGACTCCCATTGGAGTAAACATGATAATGTTCCTATTTTCTATAGTCGCAATAAGAAATAGTTGTAAAAAAAAATTCTTAACAATTCCGATTTTTTAATTTTTGGTAAGTTAGATGTTTTCATTTTAATGATTACTTTTTTTTATTTACTGAAATTTAGTACTGTATAAAATAATAAATTCATGTAGTAAGTGTAATGTGAGCTATATTACAATGGCATAATGCAGTATTTTGGAGTATCTACCCATTCCTTGAACTCCAATAACATTTCTATAATAGAATACAGACCTTCTATTATAGAAATATTATTGGAGTTCAAGGAATGGGTAGATACTCCAAAATACTGCATTATGCCATTGTAATATAACTCACATTACACTTACTAAATGAATTTTTTATTTTATACAATAGTAAATTTCAGTAAATAAAAAAAAGTAATCATTAAAATGAAAATTCTTTTCCATCTTCTTTTCAAACGCCTTGGAGGATTATCGAGCATTGAAGAAGAAATGTTAGAAACGATTCGGTTTGAGAGTTTACCATGGACTAATATCTGATTTTGACCAAATAGGTAACATATGTTTACATTGAAAGCATAGATGATTTTATATGTGACAGGATAAGAAATATTGAGAGTTATTCGGTGGATTTTTGGATACGAGATTGGATAGTTTAGTGGAGCCCTAAAGCTCAAGTCCAAATAGCCACTTATTAAAGTCATGTAAATGAGTGTTTTGTAATTAACTGGAAGATTAAACCGTTCATCTAAAATTTATTATCTTTAATAATCAAACATGCGTTTTAGAAAATCCTACTTCTATAAAAATATATACTTAAAATATCTTTTTCTAATATAATCTAATTCAATTTCTTTGTAACTTAAATTTTATAAGCTTATTAAAAATATTTATTTTCTTTATATATTTTATTTTTAAAAGAAAAAGTTTTATTTTAAGAATAAAATCGTTTGGAATATGATTTTAGCAATATTGTTCACATTATATATAATATAATTTATTTATGATGTTAAAATGTATACAACTAGTAAATTTGCTATTAGTTATAAAATGGGATATAAATATGTAGAGAATCTAATTCTTGATAGAACTCCAATACATTTAAAAAAAAAAAAACTAAAAATATTTGTTAAAATATTAATTTTAATTTATTTATTTATATAATAAATTGTTTACTGAACCGTAATAGAACAGTAATATTATTCAGGAATTTGTATAGTAATGTTAATATTAATAAATATATATACAAAAACAAGTGATGTTAATATTAATAAATAAAAGGAAACAATTAATTCATAAGGTGGAATGATGCAGAAGAATGATGCTAGTTGCTGAGATTGATTTGTTGATAATATTCCATATTGAGTTGAGTAAAGAAAGATGTTCAAACTTGAGCTGACGTGGATGGAAGGAGTGGGAGGAACTGGTTTTATAAGGACTTTTGTATCGTCAGCTGCCCGCGGATCATCCGATCTTCTGTCACATTTATAAAAATATTGCCCTCTCTTCAACATTTACCTTATATATAATTATAATTATAATAATATTAAAAAGAAAATGATAAATTATTTTATGAATATTTATAAAATAAGTTAGTATTTAATATTCATTCCATATAAATAAAAATAAATCAAATAGTATTGTTGAATTATTTAGTTCTATTTAATTGAATTTTTAATGCTTAAAAGTGATTAATTTTTTTTTTGTTTAATATGTGGAAAAAGATGGAATTTGTTATGCCAATATGTTGGAAAAAGTTGTGCCACAATTATCAAATATGCTTTCAAGACATTCAAAAAATTTAGAATTGTTTTTACTAACATAATGAAATCGAATCAGCTACTGTTTGTGTTTCAATAAGAAAAATTAAATATTTTACTAAAAACATTTGTATTATTTAGTTACATTTACTTAAATCTTAAATAATTCAAATTATTTTTTAAATTTTTCTAGATTAAACAATAGTATTTTCTTCGACACCAAAAAACATCAGATATATTTTCAAGACAAATTCTAAACAATTAGGATTTTTTTTACTGGCAAATAAATCAAATCAGAAACACTTTGAATTTCAATAAGAAATTAAAAATGTTTTTACTAAAAACATCTGAATTATTTATTACATTTACTTAATACTTAAAATTATTTATTTTTTAAATTTTCCTAGATTAAAGAATAGTATTTTCTTCGACACCAAAAAAACATCAGATATATTTTTAAGACAAATTCGAAACATTTAGGATTGTTTTTAACTAGCAAATAAATCAAATCAGCAAAACTTTGAATTTCAATAAGAAATTATAAATGTTTTACTAGAAACATCTGAATTATTTAGTAACATTTACTTAATAAATCTTAAATACTTCAAATTATTATTTTTTTTTAAATTTTGCTAGATTAATGAATAATATACCAGCATGTAATAAAAAATTAAACCATACCAATTTAAGAATATCTAAATTGCTATTCAATTTCTACGTCGCCACAATCAGATATATTTTCAAGATAAATTTATAAAAAAAAAAATTTAAAATATTTAGGATTTTTTTTTACTAAAAGAATATTTTTTAATAAAAATTTAAATACTATCGATATAATAGCAAATTTTGCTAGATTAATTAATAAAATCTCGAAATGTATTAAAAATGTATTTATTTGCTTTTCTAATAAATTTGTTATAAAATATTGATTAACACAATGGAGTTTATTAAATTTGATTTTTAGTAATAATGTCATAAGAGAAAATAATCTGTATAAAAAACTGCCTTCGATGATTAATTAAAAAAAAAATTTATTTATTTCATAATTTTTAACCTTTAAGAATGTCAATAAATCTAGATCAAAAAGTTTTAAATATGATTTTCATCAAAATTTTTTTTGCGAATAATTTATAATTTCTTATTGAAATTCAAAGAATTAACGATTTTTATTTACGAAAAAAAATCCTAAAATTTATCATAAAAATAAATTAAATGTATTATGTAAAAGAGGGAAAATAATAAATTAAAAAAAATAATTTTAGATTGATAATTGCTTCACTGACCCCACACCAAAAGAAATAATGTAAGTTTTATATATAAATAAGTCTTATGAATACAAATATTAGCAAATTATTCTTTATTTTAAGGTATATTATAAGTTTTTGATGTAGGCTGTATATATAATAAGACGCTGTAAGTGTTGTACCGTTTTCTTGTTAAACTACTTTCAATCTTGTCTGGAATCCGGTCTTATCCGATTTTACCGTTCTATCGGTCATCACACTTATTTTTAAAATAATCTTTTTAATTTCGTCATCTCTAAAACTTTATATCATAGTCTTTTTTTAATCAATTAAGTAAGAAATTGTATCATGGTTTATTCAATTGCTTGTATGATTATTCAATAGTTATATAATAGTTTAATATATGTGTGTATTTTTTTAATCGTAAAATTATAATAATAAAAGAATACGTAATTATTTGAAGTTTTATTTTATTAAGGAAATGATTTTTGTTTTATAATTTCAACAATATATTCTGTTTTAAAAATAAATATATTATATCCAATTTAATCAGTCGTAAGTTAGTCAGGTACACACATTAAACATTAAAAATATTTATTGACCTTAAAACAAGAAGCTTTTCCGTAGCATCATAGAAATGCTAAACTGAATATGTTGTAACCTTCGGGCGGGAAAAAAAAGAATAGATTATTTGAATATTACCTTGAACGAGGTCATGAAAAGTTGAGAACGTACTCGAGTTATTAGAATTATTCCTTCTGTTACTGTTACTGATTCATTAATATAATATTAAATTTATATTCGTTAAGCTTTTACTATTGTATTGGGTATTAGGTAATAAAATTGTATAATCTATATACAGAATAATCGGAGAACATTTGAAATATTATATAAGGGAATTAATACATAAGATGCTACAAACAGTGCGAATTTGGAAAAGTAAGCATTGACAATGTTTAGTTTGAAAAAAGTTTGTCAAGACATACAAAACAATCTTACACTTAGTTCTACACTATACCAGCAATTAAAACACTGAGATTACTAATAAACACACGGACTGGAGGGAAGACAATATGCTGTCTTCACTTGGCTACTCTGGGACATGAACGGAAAAATGGTATATGCCAAATGCAACCTGAGAAACACATTTTCCAACAATTATCCAACCACAAAGACACAAACTACCTCCTTTACCTGTCAACAGAGACACAGCGTCTTCATGTGTACAAAACGCAAGATTTTAATGCGAACCTAAATGCTCAGCTTACTGAAAACACTCAGCTTTTATAAACTCGATCACTTAAATTTCTCAATATAACTAAAATCAAAGGTCATTCTATTGAATGTCATAAGATCCACCAATCTCAGTTTATAGGAATTGTGCCCCAAGAGGTTCCTCCGCCCTCCTCCAACAATGGCTGATTAACCGGAAAAGAAAATTTCTTGTAAAGCCAGGGAAAGGTAAGGGGTTGGGAGGTATATACCTATAATCAATTCTGATATAATTTAATATTTCACAATTATATATCGTTAATGATCCTTGCTTAGCCAAAAATTGGATGAATGTGTCGACAGTAGCTTGTGAAAGTGCCGCTCACTTGACAAGGATTTCATCTGAAGATCACGGCCGTAGATGGTTATCTCCTCGCCACCACATACACCTGTTTGGTCCTCCTAAAATAAAAAAAATTCTAAAATATTTTGGCAGTCAAATGCCTTAAAATAATAATAATTATTATAAAACTCTGATTAAAATTAAATGTTTTAATACTTGTATCTGATATCTAGATTGGTATCTGAGGGAGGAGCAGGGAGGGTTGGTCTCCCCAAGCACCTGGCGGGTCCCCCCTAGAACATTTGGTTAGCTACACCACTACTGATAATCATTCAATCCTTTAAGTTTTTCCATTTTATCAGGATTCGAACCGCTTCCATCAAACTTAATAGTTAACTGTTGATAGTCTGGCCCGAATCTTTATCATTGTCTTAATACAGGAGATTACTAAAAGCCCGACGTGCTTATCTAAATTTTAATTTAACGTGGAGAGTTAAAATTTGATCGGTCAAAATGTTATAATTTAATGTGGGGAGTTAAAATTTGATCGGTCAAAATGTTATAATATAATGTGGGGGAGTTAAAAAATTAGCACATCACAATTTGATTGTGAAATTTTTATTTTAAAGTAGTATAAATGTTTCGAAGATTGTTGATTGAATGTGTGTAATTAATAAAAAATTACGGTCAAAAATAATTAAAATAGTAAAAACTGTTTATTATGAGCCAACTTTTAGCTCCACTGTGCAGGGCTTCATCAGGACTAAAAAAGATACTAACATCTAAAAATATACAATCGAGTAAAGTAATAAGATAACATGAAATAAAAGTAAATTAAGTGGAGCTAAAAACTCATGTGAATATGTTTTTGTATAATTTTAATTGTATGTTTTTCATTTATTTATTTTTTACATATTTACACATATATTGAGATACATTTTTATTAATGATTGTATTTCTTTTAATTGTTCTGTCGTGGAATGAATCAAAATTGAATAATATTTTGAGCTTCTTAGAAGGCATTGAAGATATTGTGATCTTAGCAACTCGCAAATAGCTATTAGCAAACCAAAATTCTGGACTCTTCAATGTAATTATTATTTTTTAAAAATATATTTATTAGATTTCTTTAATCAATTTATTTTCTAAGACTTATTTATCTGTTTATTTATTATTTTTAAACTAATTTATATATAAATACTAATATTGCTAATTTATTTTAATTTAACATATTTATACATTTTTATCTATTCGAAACTTCGTTATTTTATTATTAATTTTACTTTTATTTGTGCAGGCTGAATACTTTTATCAGATCGCTTTAGAAAATAAATGTGAAATATGCAAAAGATATAATATACTGTTAAGGGCAAAACAAAAAAGGAAAAACAAGAAATAAAGAAAGAAAAAAAAATGAAATAGAAACAAAGAAAGAAGAAAATAAAAGCATGCAACTTAATTATAAAATAATATTATATTGGGTTTATATATATTTTATCTTTTTAATTCATTTTCATTGTCAATATTTTATATTGTTAATATTTTATATATAATATTTTATATTGTTCGGTTTAATTGTTAATATTTTATATATATAATATTTTATATTGTTCGGTTTAATTGTTAATATTTTATATTATTGATCAGTATGTTTTATATTATAACAACCGATTATTTTTGGGTAGCATGGTTTAATAAATAAAGCTTTTATCTCTTGCAGTTTTTACTGGATGAATCGGGAAAATCAATGGATTCCGCAATGAATGTTTAATTATCAATCGTTATGATAATTCATAATTGTACTTTATCATTATAAATAACTATGGGTTCTTATTTGCTATAAAACGAAGCAGCAATCTTTGTATTTTGAACAAAGTTATTAAACAATGAGGACAAAATAGATTGGTGCGGGAGTGAGGGGGAAGGGAGGGGGGCCGGTCTGATAATTCCAGCGATGGCGGAGGGGATCGATCGCGCACAGTGGTGGCATCTAGCGGCCGCGCGGCGAAGGTATATTGACCTTGCCTCATCACGTGACCCGGGCCGGCCTTGGCCAGGCGAATGCCTCGGCTCCTGCTCCGGTCTCTGTCTTTGTCTGTCTGCCTTTGTCTCTCTTTCTGTCTCATTAAGAATTAGAGTTTCAGTAGTCGAAAACGACCATTTAGTTGTCTTTATATTCAAAACTATATAACAAAGGAAACATTACTTCATTATAATAATTTTACTAATAAATATATATATTAATAAATGAACCTAATAAAATATTACAATTACAAACTATTTAATAAAAAATACAAACCTAAATTTTAGGCATGTGAATTTTAATATGATAACATTATGGTTGATATGATAACATTACCCGGATATGAATTATAATATTTAATTATAATTTAGCAAAATGATTTATATTAAAGATTTATTAAATTAATATTAAATGATATATATTAAAGATTGTTGTCAATGTTTAATTTATAATTTTAGGAATTAAATTTGAAAATGGAAAAAAATGTCATTCAATCAATAAATATGATATATGAAGTTTTGAGAGTCATATCATGACACTTAGAAAATAGTTTATGCTATTACTTTGTAATTATATTCGATTTCAATTAAACTTATGGTAACGTTACGGTTTTCATAGAACTTCTAAATTAAAAAAATTTCATACTGATATTTATATATTATTTATTTATTTTTTTTATCTAGTTCAGGCAAATATACATTTTATGTAACCGGTAAAGATAAAAGGTTTTACATATTTTCAATCCTATCTAAATCTTTGAAATAATCCGTTTTAATTAAAAATTATATTTTTATTTAAGTTACCTACTATCGTACAAAAAATTAATATATTTTATATATTAAGAGACTAAAAAGTTTGTTAATTAATCTGATTTACCAATGTTTTCCAAAGAGGAAGGAAGGAGCGCTATGGCGATGACGCACAGGTCGGGGAGAGGGGAGCTGTGAAGGTTCAGAAGCGGGACTTCAAATTCAAACGAGGTAATTCTTGGATGAATCGGTAACAGTGCCGATTTTGTGATTAAAAGATTTTTCTAGTCTATCGATGTATGAAATAAATTTACGCTTCAATATAAAAAAAATTGTGTAGTTTTAAAAACCAGACTGATAATTTCACAAAATTGAGAAATTATCAAATTTTGAATTCCCTTTTTAATATTTTAGCAATATATATCTATACTTCTAAAAATAATTATTTTATTTATTTATTTGTTCGTAATATCTACAGTATTATTTATTTTGTCATTTTTTCTTTTTATGGATGTATGATTGAAAGCCTTACTCTCAAGTTCAAATCCATATTTAAAAAATGATTTCACAAACTTAATTCTACGTTTAGGCCTAAAGTACACTCTATTTCGTTTCGTTAGTGGAATGTTGACTATACATTCGAAAGTTTGTTAACAAGTATAAATTAATATTGATTATTTTATAAAATTGCACTTACAAAGAATATTTTTATATTGAAATAGTTTTCAAGTAAATATAAAGCTTCTTCGTAAAAATAAAGTAAATTATAATTAAAAATTTCCATGTAGAACTATATATATATCATTAAAATTGGTAGTTCATAATTATGTATCCTTCCTCTCTGGAAGAGCTACATTTTAGGGAGCTTCTAACACAATTAAAGTGTTTATTGAAATATATGTGTATAATTGAAATATAAATGTTTTTATTTTATTATAATTATTATGTTATCACATTGAAATTCAGGTATATGAATTTTAATCATAACATCATGTTTTATAAGCTGTATATCAGTTTTAATATTATTATTTTTTTTAAAGGTTTTTATTTAACAAAATGATTTATATTTAATAATATTTTTCTAAAAAAAAATTGTTGCCAAAGTTCAATGTATGATTTTAGGTAATAGGTTTGCAAAGAAAAAAAATTAGTCTGAAAAGTCATCCAATTAATATGTAAATAAATAGATATATGATCATAAACAGATATATAAAGTTTTAAGGGTGTCTCAATTTTCATAGGAGTATGTTTATAGATGAATATGTGACCGCTTAGAAAATAATTTATGCAATTATTATGATTCTTATGTTAGATTTATTTTTGAAATTATGAAAGATTATATTTTTTTGTTTTTTAAAATAGTAAAATTTAAAAGGTTTTATACTACTATTTTAGTGAGTATTATTTCTTTTTTTTGTTTAGTTCAGCTAACGATGTTTACATTTTATATAACCAGTAAAGAAAGCAGATTTATACATAATTTTCAATCTTTGTATTGAGACTTTGAAATAATCCTTTCTAATGTGTTAGTTAATTCGATTCCAAAGAGTTAATTAATATTAACTAATTAATTTACAAAGAGTTAATTAATATTAATTAAGTATCTTCCTAAGAGTTAATTAATTTAATATTAACTAATTAATTTACAAAGAGTTAATTAATATTAATTAAGTATCTTCCTAAGAGTTAATTAATATTAATATTGTTGGTTAAGATTTTCCAAAGAGGAGGAAGCGTTACGGTAATGATGCACAGGCAGGAAGAAAATTAAAACTGGGTAATTCTCATTTGAAAGGGCGAGATGCGAAGGCGTAAAAGTGACAATTTTGTGAATAAGAGTTTTTTTTATCTACCTGTGAAGGGACCAATTTTGTGGTGTTTACGCAAGCATAAAAAAATGTAAAATATTCAATAACTAACCAATAATTTTACAAATTTGAGATGTTATAGAAAAAAGCCTTAAAATAATATAAATACTTAATTTCCCTTTTTAATATTATTGGAGTTTATATTTATGCTTTGAAATATAATTATTTTATTTATTTATTTCTTCTATATAGCAATATCTGGGAAAATTAAACACCTTTAAAAATTGTTATATTTTTTTTTATGAATTGAATGACGTTTCGGACTACATTATGTCCATTTTCAAACCATTCTGCATTACTAAATTAAAAGAAAAATTGTGTTTTATATTAAAATTGATATTCATCTGATGAAAACATAATGATTGTTGATTTTCCCTGAAGTTGCTATAAAAGAATCGGAAAGTAGTGTTACTATTATTTAAAATTTTTGTTTTGCTTTATTTATCTGATTAAGTTAAGATGGATATGGATTTAATCTTGCAAACAATTAATCCTTTTTCATATTTAAGGTGAACTATGGACAGTAGCAATGGCGTACCTTGTAGTCCAAGAGCCCAAGAGGAGAAAAACGTCAGTTATTTCACCCTAATTTTTAATTGCTTTAATGAAACCTAGGTATAGTTACTAATAAAAACTGACGGGTCTGTCAAACATAGTTAAGGGCATATAGGAAATAATAAAAAATAGCAGCTGTATCAAAACATAAAAAAAAATTAATTTTACAATCGGAGCAGCTCATCTTTAAAACTACCATAAAATCTAGAAAACCTTATAGAACATAATTTAAAGTAACTTTGCTAATATATGGGCATTAATAGAGCTTTATAAAAAGTATATCTCGCGAACTATTGAACGTAAATAGCTCTTTTAGAACCTATATTTTAGCAAATATGTTCATCTTTAAATGATGATCTATTAGATTTTGAGTATTGTATAATTGTATAATTTATGATTTCTAATTAATTCATGATGAGTTGAAAACCTGGACCTTTTAATTTAAAGTGCTGTGACCGATTTCTTTCATAAACTTTTTTCATCTGTTGATTAATTCAAATTTTTTATATTAGCATCATTGGCAATATTTATTTCCAATAGGCATTAAGCAACAAGGTATATTATTTTATATTTGACAATTCAGCAGCCATATTAACAAATCTGAACTCTGAATTTTTTTTTAAGTTACTTTTACGTGTAAATGTTTAATTTAAAAACAAAACCAATAGTTAGAAAAAAAAGAAGAATTAATCGGTTTAGACTTACATGTTGCAATTCGTTACCATTGTTTACTCATAAAATCAAAGAAAAAAACATAAAAATGTTGAGTTTTATAAACATCAACGAAGGAGACTGCGGAATGTAAAAAACTATTTTTTTTTTCTTAAGGGACTTATAACAATTTTTCATATAAACATAAAAATATTTTAAACAATAAGTTAATTTTAATTGATATATATACAATGAAATGATTAAATAAATATTTTGTATTGAGTCATGTGATTGTAATTATTTACAATAATGCATTTTAATGTAACCAATAATAATTACTTTCTGTTACATTTACAGATATTATATATGTAAAACACATGATTTATTTAAGTACCAGTTTGTTTACAATTTCTCTAAACACCTTTATTGAAATATTAGTACTGAAGTACTAAAAGCTTCTTTCAGATGATATAAGACAGAAAAAAATCTTCCCCCAACTAGGAAGGGGAGGGTTTGGCGCTCATAAAATATGAAAAGGGTAGGGGTGGGGAAGTAAATGGGATTTTTTGGAAGTAAATACGGATTTTCTAAGCTAACAAATAACTATTTATTGATTTAGTTTCATTAATTATTTTTTATTACTAATTGTTAAGACATGGGTTGTTATTTGAAAATTGCAGTAGAATTGAGGTCACAGAGATTTAAAAAAAGTTTTTACTGTTGAAAAACATGTTCAGAGGTATCTAAGGCAATTAGAATTTGAAATGCATGTTCTTAACCAGTGCTATTACAATTTATGAATAGGAGTTCTTCAAATCCTATGTTGTCACAGTATAGGGCAGCGGTTCCCAAACTTTTTTCGTCGAGTAATCTTGTAGGGCTCTTATGACACCCTTGTTAAACTGAAAAACATTTCACCGCACTCTTGTTGGGCTAAAAAAAATATAAAAATGTTGGCACAATTATACTTATAATGGTTGAATACGTAGGAAAAGAAGAAAAAATGTCTAAAGTAAATACTGGAATATATTCTATATTTGCTACTGAATAATTTTGAAAAATGTTCAAAAAACAAATATTCCCAAAGTGGGTGTCTGTATTCCAGTTTCTCAAAATATTACAAAAGAAAAAATTAAAATTATACAGTACCAAATATAGAATACATATCAGTATTTACTTTTGACTGGTTTTCTTCTTTTCCTATATATTCACCCGTTATAAGAATAATTGTGCCAACATTTTTATATTTTTTTTAGCTCAACAAGAGTGCGGTGAAATTTATTTTCACGAGTTTCGAATATTTTTTTTTTCGTACCCCCCTGACGAAATAAGCAATTAAATATATACATACAGGTAGGTATATGTATATCTGGTGCTTTGTAATTCCTTCGATTGCCTTGTGGCATTTAAGGTGATGAGCCCCCGTGGTGTTGAGATGGCTTATGCCATTTGGATTATTGGAACTGACACTAGTTTTGAAATATGGTGGGTTATGAAATATTAAACAAATTTTAACAACTTAAAGCGGGAAGAGGAGGCTTAAGATAGTTGAATTGAGCAATATTTAAAAAATGGCTAAAATTTTAAAAAACGACCGAAAACCCTCTACTCTCACCTGTCGTGGCAGCCTTACTTATCTGACTTCTCAAACAGACAATTATAGCGAGTATGTTGGTAGATGTACATGTCACAATCTCATAAAGAAAAATCATAAGAGATCATAAAAAAAATATTTGAAGGTAATCCCACTACTACATACACTTCCTAAACATATTATACATGCAATTTTTATATATAATATACTGAGTCTTTTCCCTTTGATTGCCTTGTAGCATTATAAGTTGTTGATATCAGTCCAGCTAAGGTAGTATAGTCTTGCTATAGCCTAAGGATACGTAATGGAATTAATGGAACGTGAAGGGACCATTCTGCAAAAAAAAATCCATGACCACTTTATAATTATGAGAGATAGTTGACCGTGGATGATAAATGAGGAGAAGATGGTTGGGGGTGCGGTCAATGAAACACAAATAAGTATGATTAACTTATTTTAATGTGCCGACGTTTCGGCTAGAGTTTCTAGCCTTCTTCAGGGCTAAAAACCGACCACTTTTTACCATACATTGTAAGTCTCTTACTTTGTTATTGATACTGTGATCAGTGACAGAGTTGGTTTTATCGCAATTTTTATTCACCCTCACTCCCCAGGTAGTATCATTGCAGGAATAAATTGATACATGTCTCTAAGACTGGATAATCGAGCACCTTCTTGAACTCAAAGGAAAGACCAGTTGAATATGAAATAAACTGTATTGTGTATCTACAATACAGTATTATTCTCTAAAACTTCAACCCCTAGGAACTCATTCCTTAGGTATTATCGAATATCCCTTTTACCTAGGGATAGAAAGTAAAATCATCATAAGATGACGATCAATTTTGGAATCGCTGTTTATAAATTTGCCCTTCTCATATGTTTTTAAAAAAATTTTCATCTTATATTTTTAGTAAGGAATTACAAGTAGCTTAACAATCTAATTTAGAAAAAATTAAAGGATTAAATTTAATATCTAAGATAAATCCCACCAAATCACATTTACCCTTCGACGTAAACCCATGACCTCTTCCCCTAAAATATCCTTTAATAATACCCCACTTATTCCTGTCGAACAGATCCGTTACTTAGGACTACATCTCGACAAACGACTGACATGGAATCCTCATACAAGACTAAAAAGACAAGAAACTGCTCGTAGATTCCGACTATTGTAACATTTACTAGACAAACGGTCTAAATTGCCAATCCATTACAAAAGACTGATCTACATGACTATTATAAGGCCTATCTGGACATACGGAGTTGAGCTTTGGGGCTCCACTAAACCATCAAATTCCTCCAGAATCCAATCCTTACAGTCCAAAATCCTTCGTAAAATCCTTAATGCTCCTTACTTTGTCACAAATCAAGTCATCCATCAGGACCTCAATATTCCATATGTTGCCGATTTGGCCAGAACCAGATATCAATCCTTCCATGATAAACTTCTCAACCATCCAAATCCACTTGTTTCTAACCTGACTTCTCCTTCATTACCTAATAGTCCTCCTAGGCGTCTGAAAAGAAGATGACCTCGGGATCTTCTCTTCTAGAAATGTTATTGGAGTTCTATCAGAGGGTAGATTCTCCACATGTTTTTATCATGTTACTATGTCACCTACAGCAAATTTACTTGTTGTATATATGTGTATACAGTTGTAAATATCAATAAATAAATTATTAAAAAAAAAAAAATATCTAAGATTTTAAGAGGAACCCTATATCCGAATCCTTTGGCTCAATTCTTATCTAGTTTCACTCAACTCTACAATCCAACTCGATGGTTAAAACAGCAATGGCCACGAGATTTATTGTAAATAAAATTGGAAGAGAGTTTTGGTAATGGCTATATTATTCACTCATTATCAGACTGTTTGCGGCTTTAGTACACTTATTCAACCTCCACTGGCTCAGTACCAATGACACGTTGAGAGGGCTGCTCTAAGATCTCGGTGACTCCTGCACAACCCCTCACACGTGGAGGGTAGAGTGGGCTTTAGGGTCCCTAAGTGTATGAATCTTCTACATATTAGAATAGATGTGATTAGTGTTTTTTTATTTTAATATCATGATTATTTACTAATTTTGTTTTTATTTAGCGATGTATACATTTTTTTATTTATTTTGAATTATATCAATCACTCCACTATCACTTATTTCTCAAGTCTGTGGCAGATAGTATTATTTTTAAATAAATATAAAAAAAAAAATTAAATAATTGACCATGCATTTAGATTTATCTCTAAAAATCTATATCTGGAATTAATGGAGTTTAATTCTTTTCTTTTTTACTTTGGTGACATTTGATGAATATATTTCGGCAAATATAAACATACTTATGTACTGTTCTTAGAAATATATGACCGTAATCTACTTTATGGTGTGGTTAACAAGCTTCAAATTAAGCCCTAAATTTTTTTTCTTCATGTGGACACATGAACATAATAAAGGACTCATTATCTACATAAGTTGGTGTAAATAATAAAACCAGTTTCAATTTCCCTCTCTTTTGATATGTATATTTTTTTTTTAACCTAGAAGAAACTCAGACTTAATCAGTAAAATTATTTGTAATGGTATTGATGAATCCAAAACACAAACAGTACACGGTTTGAAATATTTGTCCTTGACTGTTAAAAATATCGTAGGTTCGGGCTGAAGTAGTTACATAACAAGATACAGCTAGGATAACATTATGGTAGTGAGTTAGACTAAAAAAAAAAAATAAAAAAAAAATAAAAAGGTAGTTTCCAACTGTAAATTATGAGACATTAAGGGCCTCATCCTGAAAGGATAGCCAAAAGTTTAATACTAGACTAGATCCTATGTATCATTGTTCATTAAATTTATGCATAGATAATTAATATTTAATAAAAGTTTTTCAATCGTAGATCAAGTATCCCATTTTGATCTCAAGTAACTGAATTGCTACGTTAGATTTTATAGAGGATGGTGGAAATGAATTTATTTTATAAAATTAGTAATTATTAATTAGAAGAAGTATATATGTATCAAATTTATTTTTATTCATAAAAAAATTATATGTTTAAAAAATTTTCAAAAAAAAACATTATTAGCATAGAATAAAATAAAAAAATGGAACAAAAATTTACATAAAAAATAAAATAAAAAGCAACAGCAAAAGAATAGAAAATAACATATCTTATTTTGAATCAAAGATCTTTCAAATTTTACAAAAGATGTGAAGACAGAACTAACATTGTTCGATAGTAATAACTTTCAATTATATTGCTTAATTTTTTTTTTTTTAATTTAATAATATCAAGTGTTTTTTTTTTTTTATTATTATGTTTTATGCTGGTTTCTTCCCTAGTCAAATTCTATTGTTTTATGTAGTTTTAGGATAGCAAAATGTTTCTGAAGTGTGGTTTCTGTAGGTATCATCTCATTTAATATTGGTATTAATTTTTATACTATGATATATTATTTTATTTTATATCTTTTATTTACTTTTTTGTATTTCTTTTTTTTTTTCTGTGTGCTTTTGTATTGTTCTTAATGTATATATCTGTAAATTCATGTGAGAAGTTTTCTATCAAAAGTTAAAAATGTATTCACTTTTGGAAAATTATAATTATAAAATTAATATGGGAATATTTCAAGTAAATATGTTTAATTCGTGTTCACAATGTTAAGAAATTAATAGACATGGGAAAATTAAATTGAATAAGTTTTAGCTGTGGTATTTTTATTTACTTTAGTTTTGTGAAGTGAATATATTAACTTTTAA
>NW_027109467.1:345106-352400 GCF_000696795.3 Halyomorpha halys
TATTTGTGTGTGTATTTTTAGTTGGGTTATTACTCATGCTTCTTGCCTAATAGAATAGAAATTATTCAATATAAATAGAATAGAAAAAATAACACAATGATCCTTCATCAACTATTTTCTAAAACTGAAAAATTGTACAATTTACTAAGAATTAATTTACTTATATTCAATTATAATGATTTTTTTAAAAAATATTATTACTTAGAAATATGTATACGATTATAGCCTAATAGAATACAAATTATTCTATATAAAGATTAGAAAAGAAAAAAAATATTACAATGATACTTCGTTAACTATTTTTCAAAACTGAAATGTTATAAAATGAATTAAGAAGAATTACTTTTCTTTATTTTTAAAAATAAAAATTCAGCTTTTTTTTTTTAAATATTATTATTGAGAACTATGTATACAATTATAGCCTAATAAAATAGATATTACCAGAAATAATAATACAAAAATATTTTATCAACTATTTTCCAATAATAACATAATTTAAAATGAATTAAGAAACTAATTTTCTTTTTTTTTATCTAATAATAAAAATTTATGCTTATTAATTTTAAATAGTATTATCATAAAGAAATTTATATACCATTATAAAAAAATATATAAAATTTTTTTATCTATCAAATAAAATACTGTGAAACAATTTTTTAAAATTTTTAATATTGTCATCAATAAGAAATATTTTCTGGACGTGAAGAAAGACAATATGATGCACATGCAGATAGAATGCAAGGTGAATGGAGCAGGTATTGTCCGTGGAAATGAGTTAGATCCTGATCTCACTGGACACGGCGGGTCATGTCTTGCTTGTACTCTCTACTCACTGATGCAACCGGTTGACTCACGCTATAGGCAAATATTTATTCATGTCATTTTTTTAATAATAAATCAAATAATTTACATGAGTAAAATAACAAGAAAAAATAGTGTGTTATCACGCGATGAGTGAAAACGCAGTAAATTATTGTTATATTGTACAGATTTTGTATAATGGTTTGTTATTTCCAAATGGATAACCATTCTACACATCACTGTATATATATTAATTAAAGTTTATAAACACATAGGGTGGGAGCGGTGTGGCTCAATGGTAAGGCACTGTATTACTAAATCCAAGAACCTGGGTTCAAACCCAGTTGTGTCAGATAATTATTTATTCTGTTACCGTAGCCGCGAGTAAATCTCGTAGGTTCTGCGACTCCATCTAGCCTCATAAGGTGGGTAACATTATTTGAGGAAATATCTGGCGGTCAAGAGTGATTCTGACCAAATTACCTCCTTGCACAACCGTTGATCTAGTAACAGTACTTACAAAGTACTAAATACCTGACCCTTCATAGGTTGTAGCGGTACAGATTATATACCTATGTAAATTGTGAAAAAGTAAGATTTTTCCATAAACAAAGCATAGTCATACAACAATTAGAGAATATATAATGGAATTTTTTTTTTTTTAGATTGTTTTGTGTTTTTTCAATAATTTAAATGTATGTATTTATTTTATAGGGATACATATGAGAATAAAAAAAATATTAATGAAAACTAAACGTTTTCTCACGTTCTTATGTGAATTAATATGGATTAAATTGTGTTTCATATTTAAAATATTTAAGGTAATTTTCAGTTAATAATTATTTATAATTTATAGGTAATTTTATTTTTGAAATAAACTATTTTGTGTATTAAATTGGATTTGGGTGCATTTTATGAGTAAATAGGGCATTTAAATCCATTTAAACAAGATTTGGATGTATTTTAATATTAAATATCAAAATAATGTTTCGTTATATATGAATTTAAAGATCTTAAATACCTCAATGCCAGAGGAGGTCCACTACTTACCTTATTCAAAATATTTAAAGGCAAAATTGTATATATAGCAACTATAAATGCATATAGCATTAAAATAATCATTTACACAATAAAACTAAGTTGGTTAAAAAGTAAGGAGATCATGATGTTTATTGTGAATAGAAATGCATGTTCAGATAACAAAATTAATTTTAAAAAATAATACATTTTACTTTTAACACATCAAGCTACTTCTGAAGGCAATGCCTTTAGCTCGAGAAAGAAATGTTATGTTGTTTTTATAAATACAAACATTTTTTTTCAGAACTAATATATATAAAAGTATTAGTTTATTCAAAATAATATTTTTGTACTAATCTGTATGCAATATTTTCTTTATGATATATCACTGATTATAATAATTTCTGCTACATCTTTTTCTATTTCATGGTAAGAAGTCAAGTCCTACGTTTCAGCCCTTAATATGCGGCTTACATTATGGATATTGCATTAAAAAAAAATACAATAAAACATAAAAATAAATAAATTAATTTTTCTAAATTTAACGTTTGCAATATTTCTTCTGTAATAAGTAATAAGTACTCAAATTCATTTTTGGAAAATATACTTTTTTAAAATTTATTTTTATTCGTATCGTGCATTTTGTCCAAATTTAACCAATATAAGGTGTTTTATCAATATACGTACCTATTTTACAAAAAAATGTTGCTGAATTTACCGAATTTGTTTTACTCATGACAATGTTAATTTGAAATAAATCAGTAACAGCTTCGTAAAAACTTAATTTTACAATTTCCATTATCTTTAATAGACAGAACATTACATAAATATCTGAGATTTGTTCATTTTTAAAACTATTTTTGAATAATTTATAAAATTATTTTCTCATATCACCTTCGCAATAAGAGTGAACAAATTTGTAAACAAGAGTAAACGTTTTGGCCCAAGATATCGTGAAATAAAAAAAAAAAAAATGTGACCTATGAAACATGAAAAAAACAATCTATGAAACAGTAGTAATATTATTACAAATTTAATTAAATTGTAAATTGTATAACAATTTTCAGAAGATAATAGTTATAAATTTATATTATAAAGGTTTGTTATATTTAAGAACTATGGCGCAGTAATAGAGGACAAAGTTGAGATCGACTTTCTAGAGATGGAGATTGACCCACATAGTGTATTTGGAGGTCAGGAACAGATCTGCATTGCAAACAGGCCCTCGAGGAACTAGCTTTATCCCTCTTCAATATTTAACATTAAGGAAACCATCAAATAGTTTTATAACATCATTTATTAATAATTTAAAGCATCTGAAGATCCATAATAGTACGCCATTTGTTTTATTGATCGTTTGAACTCAATTCAGAAGTCCGACTACCTTTTATTTCTTCTGTGGAAAAGTAACACTAAAGAAACCATTCTATACATCCGAAAAATAAATTCAAAGAGATTAAAAAAAAAAAAACGTAAATCTAAATACAATTGAAGTCACACAAAATTAATAGAAAACCCCAAACCACTAGCTAGAGATGTAGTGTTTCTTGATCTACTGTTATAGCGGGAGGGAGTCAGTTTAAGAACACGCTTGATCGTCGATTTTTTCCTATATTTAAATGAAAGGTCAAGTGCTCCACTTTAAAAGGCTGGGTGTGCCCAAGGAAGGTCTCTGCAAGGTTAGTCAAATTTATTTCTATAAAATAAAACCGGACTGTACGTGTCTGTAACATATCACTACCCGATTTATTGACCTCTGAATCTCAGAAACAACAATGCCTATGAAGTTGAATTTATCAATGGTGGTTCCCAAAATAATTCTTATAAAAAATTTTTGTTATAATAAAATAGAAAGTTTTTCGAATAGTTCAAAAACTAAACACCTTCTGAAAGATTATAGTCCCTAATTAGATATATAATGAAATACTCTACAATTAAGAAATAAAAATCATCTATGTTCGAAAGATTTGGGCTTTGGACTAAATATTTTGTGTAGGTTGCCATAGAATCTCGTTTTACCTCTAATTTTACGTAAAAAAGAACATATTTTTAAAAATCAAACTTATTGTCCAACAAATCAAACTATAAATCAATTTATTTTAGTAAATATCATGAAAACTACTATACTTACAAAGGTAAAGGTCATAAACTTATTTATAGCCCATTAAACTAGCTTTAATTTGAGTGCTAACAGAAATTTGTACGTTGAATGGTTATTGAGATATAGATTTCTCAAAGTAGATTCACTGATATTCCAGTACATTTTTATGAAATGTTTTTAAAAGGCTATATCTCGAAAACAATTGTAGGTAAATAGCTCTATTATGGCTCATATTTCAGAAAACGTATTCTTCTTTAAATAACGTTCTTTTAGATTTTCTAGTGTTGTTGCTAGATTTTAAGATATAGAGCTCCGAATGAAAAATAATTTTTTTTACTTTTTAAACAGCTGCCATTTTTTATTCCCCCTATGTGTACTTGGCAGACTCTATTTTTATTAGTAATTATACATAATTTTCATTAAAGTAATCAAGAATTGAGGTGAAATAACTGCCATTTTTTCTTACCGGCTCTTGTACTATTAGAGTCATCTTAAAATAGGTTGGTAAGTGAAAGTTATGCAGGCACCATATTTCTTTCAACAAAGAAACTTATGTCTTGTGTTGTATCTAATATTCATCTCTAATGTTTACATGAATACATGAAATTTTAAGGTCAATATTTAAATTAATTTGTGCCGCATAAATAAATAAAATATATTATCAAATACAATTTAATAATTATCAATCATAATTGATTGATATTATTGTTTTTATGACTATTTTTTTTGTATAATTGGGGATGCAATAACTGTTGTAATTAGTTGGCTTAAAGAAGAGGAAGGGTCATTGCCCCCGGAGGAGGGACCGCTGCATACTTCCCTATATATAACTCCTTCAAAACTCAAATTATCCTCCCATCTACATCCTCACAACCTTTATTATTATTTTATGATTTTTTAATTATTTAAGCCTAAAAACATAATAAATCTCGTGCGAACAATAATTAATTTCATGTACCAATATTCCTTTTCTAATCTTTCCTCATGACAAAATTAAATCAAAAAGTCCAAGAGCCCAAGAGGAGAAAAAAATAAGTTATTCATTTAACTCCAATTAAAGTAATTACTTTAATGAAAACTATATACAATTAAGAGTCCAAATTGATGACTCTACTAACAATAATTAGGGGGAATACAATATGCTTGCTGTTCCAGAAGTTACAAAATATTCATTTTTAAGTTACTTAAATTATAAAAAATGCATGTTATTTTTTGCCAGAAAATAGGAATACAGAGAATATATTTAAAAAATGAATATGGAAGTATATTTTATTTGAGATAACCTAAACTTTTTGCTCATTTTTCATTCAGAACTTCATTTCTTTAAAACTACCTACAACACTAAAAAAAAAAAAACTTTCATAACACATAATTTAAAGTAGAGTAAATTTTCTAAGATATAAACGCTAATAGAGTTTCTTACACTTAGTAGTTCTGGACATTATAAATTAAGTATGAAGTAATTAAGTAAAATGAAGTAAGTAATATAATAAAAGTATGAATAGAGAAAAAATAAATGAATTAAAAAATAAATTAAAGAAAAGGGGGGGGGGATAAATTTATATGTGAATAAAATACACATAAAATAGGAATAAACTGTACAGATTATATACCTATGTAAATTGTGAAAAAGTAAGATTTTTCCATAAACAAAGCATAGTCATACAACAATCATAAGTATAATTGCTTATGTAACAATATAACCTTATAATATTATTTTTGTATGGTGTTTGCATATACAAAATATATACATCTTCTATGGAACTTACCACAAAAGAGAAAGTATAGGCATATACTTTCTCTTTTGTGTATAAGTAATAATCTAATATAATAATACATAACATAAATATCCTTCTGTAGATAACAATTATAAAATTAATTAATTTAAAACATTAAAATACAAAAAGCTATTGAAATAAATTTTGTTTTGCAGCATGCGATTCCATCAACCAACAACAATCAGTTTTCTAATTTATATTTCATGTCATAATTAACATAAATTTATTTTTTTTACGTTTAGATCAATCATAACAACCTTTTATACTTAAACAATTAGATGTATTTACAGTTTGTAAATTTTAAATTAATTATAAATTGATTAAATTGTTATAAGATAGTATAGATTATTTGATGAAAGGATTACATTAATGGGATACTGTATATTTTTACGATAATGTTTATATTGTATAATTGTATTATTGTTTATATCAATTGCATGCTTTATATGAATAATATATTATGGCATATTTCATTTTACTAATTTAATTTTGTAGTAAATTCACAATATGGTACATTTTTACAAACTTTTTTTTTTAGTTTTTTACAATAATTCGATTTATTTCATTCACCACTATATAGTGACCATGAAAGAAAGTTGTTTATATCAATATATTCTATTGATATATTTTAAAACTCGTCAACATAATTATGTTTAGGATGAGTGATGTTCATTTAATTACTTAGCACGATAGAATTAATTAATCTATTTATAATTATATTGTTTTATTGATAATTAACAGCTAATACAATAGAGATTTGATATAAATAAATATACGCAGATAGAGAGAGGCAGAGGAAGGTTTAAAAGGCTGATAGGAGTGGGGAGGCGAAGGTAATCTCCAAGGTTACTGAGACCCTGTCTCTTTTCGTAGTCTTGCTCCAAGATATTTATTTTTTAGATTTTTCTAACCATTAAAATAAATGATTTTTGAGTCTTCAAATTAATGAAAAATTATTAATTATAATCTACAAAAATATAAAGAATTGGCGAACGAATATTGCTTCAAAATTTCACTAAACCAATTGTGACATTCACTATGTAAATCAATGCTCTTGAAAATTGAGCGTAATACGAGGAAGGCTTTATAAAAATTAGTTCTTAAAATAAAAACGATAATAAAAATGTTTTATATTAATACATAGGTATCACTTTGTTTAATTTGTGTTCTTCTTCATCAGCTTCTAAATTTTTTTAGATATTTTTTAATATTGCTTACGTCTATTAATTATTATTTATTTACAAAATCATCTTACATCAACTGTATGTATACTTAATTATTTTAAAATATGAAGAAGATAGTCAAGGTTGCGGTAAAAAAAGAAACAAAATAGTTTTCAACTATTTATTGTCCGAAGTTTCGCCCCACTTTGTAGGTCTTCATCAGGGCTGTTCAAGACGATAGGTTATGTCTGTTA
This sequence comes from Halyomorpha halys, assembly GCF_000696795.3. Classification (NCBI taxonomy): domain Eukaryota; kingdom Metazoa; phylum Arthropoda; class Insecta; order Hemiptera; family Pentatomidae; genus Halyomorpha; species Halyomorpha halys. Next base: position 352,224 of record NW_027109467.1, read on the forward strand.
AATGTTTAAATTACACGTTCAACTATTTATATATATTTAATTATCTTCACTATTTGTTTAATTTACAATACATTGTAGACTTAGTTAAAAATAATATTTACAGCTAATATATTATGCCTGAGCATAATTGAACGTTACAATTATTATGTATCAAATTAATTATTTTAATATTTTATT
>NW_027109467.1:356865-359689 GCF_000696795.3 Halyomorpha halys
GACAGAATATGGTAAGACCAAAGAAATCAGTATGTAAGTGAAGGAAATTTGTTATAAAAGTAATTAAAAGGAGCTGTTTGTAGGAATCCTTGAGAATGACCTGAGAGGTCGAAACATCGGATGTTAAAAAGAATAAAGTTGAAAGAAAAGAGATCAAAATTGTTTAAAAAGAAACTAAACCACTCTCAAACAACTATAATAATAAAAAATAAATCTAATTATAAATTAATTCAAAATTAAAGAAATTTACAAGATATTGATTTTTCGTTCTTTTGAAAAAATATTGCTTTTTGAAAACTATTCACAACTTGCCTATTCCAAACCATTCTGGATCACTAAAATTTAAAAAAACACTTCTATTATGTATTAAAATTGATATATATATCTTATGAAAACATAATGGTGTTTGATTTTCCCAAAAGTTACTAAACATATAGAAGAAGGGCCGTTACTATAACTTTAAATTTGTCTTTGTCTTTATTTATCTGATTGAGTTAAAATGGATTTAATCTAAAGAACACAGTTAGTCCTTTATCATATTTACGATGAACTATGGACCATAGCAGTCACTTATTTCACCTCATTTTTTTTTATTACTTTAATGAAAACTATGTATTGTTATAAGTGAAAATCGACGAGTCTGCCAACTATAGTTGGACAGAAAAAATAAATGGTGGCTGCTTCAACGTTAAAAAAAATAACATTTTATTCGAATCTCCATGTCTTAACTACCCTCAACACTAGGAAATCAACTAGAACATCATTTAAAGTAGAGTAAATTTGCTAAAATATGAGCCCTAATCGAGATTTTTATAACTGCATTCGGAGATTTTTACATCTCGGCTTATATTTTAGCAAAAATACCTAACTTCTAATTTTCTATGAAGTTTTTTTAGTGTTGCTGGTAGTTTTGAAGGCATGAAGCTCTAAATAAAAAAATAATTTGTTGTTACTTTTATAAAAATCAACATTTTTCATTTCTCCAAACTATAGTTGGCAGAGTCATAAATTTTGACTATTACCTTTATATAGTTTCCATTAATGTAAAAAAAAAAAAAATGAAGTGACAAAAAATTTTTTCCCCCGGGTTGTGGACTAAAAACGATGTAGAAAAAAATGAAAGCTGATTACCTCGATTTTGCATGAATATAGCTCAGTTAAATATTATAAGTAACCATTTCTAATGAAAATATTAGGGCTTACAGAATTTTTAAGTTGTTTCGCTTTCCAAGATTCCAGAATTCGATACATTCCTAAATTTAATAATATCCCAAATTATTTTTATAAAATCCTGACAGTAGCCACAGAATTGGATATTAAATTGTTACAGGTGAATGTAATCCAAAACTTCAATATTAGAACCGGATACCTGTCTGTTGGAAAATGTTAAAAATGCAGTCTTGTTTTTAGTATGCAAAATGTAAATAATGTTATGAATTTATATAAATGTTTTATGATTAATTATTCTTGTTCTGCATAAGTTAAGGTTTTATACCTTTAGGTTAATGGGTTTTAACCATTAATTGTACTAGAGTATTTGTTTGGGGATTATCTCCAAAACAGATTCAGTCCTAACAGAGCCGTATAGAGTAGTAAAACTCCTAGTAACTTCTTTTTCAACCTTTCCCTACAGAACCCTACTGGCAGTGTGAGGCTAATTACTAAAATAAACGAATGTCTAATCTTTAAAGTTAACTTCGTGACAGTTGTAAAAAAAAACACACTTTTTTCTTTTTCAATATTCACAAAATTTTTATTGTTAACTCTTTGAAGACGACATTGTTAATGAGTTTTAAGTCATTTTTAATGTGATAGATAAAATTTTATTGAAAATAAAATGAAGGAAGTTTAACTGAATTTTTCAAATAAAAAAAGGCATTACATTTCATCAATACCTAAAGCAGTATCCATTTTGGCCCAAAATAAATTATAATCTTGTTTTGCAGTTAAAAAAAGCGACATTTGTTGATATGAAGGGGAATAAGGCCCTATGAAAAACTATGTACAACAGACTAATGTATACACGTATCTCCTCCAGTGTTGTTTGACAACTCTGCTCGACTACTGACTGATCTTCAACTATTGATCAAAATCTAATCAACTGATGGCTATCAACAGCACAGTACCTCTTAACAAATTAAGAAGGAGGGGTAGGGAACTTGCAAGAGGAGGTTGTCGATGAAGGGCGATTTCTAGAAATTTGGAATAGATTGATCGAGGCCTATGAGACGACTCATGTTATTTATTAGGGCATATGGTAGCTCCATGTTTTTTATTAATGGGCCTGTGACGACGAAAAATTCCTAGTTTTATTGATGGACAATAAAGAGCTTCGACAGGGTGCCATAAAAGGAATAAAGCAGCCAGGGCTGTTCTAGAAAGGGTTAGAAATGCAAGTAATTAACAAAACCCACCCTATCCAGTCAAACTGTTAAGTGTTTGTGTTATTCTTTATGAGGTAAACATTTGAACTTTTTAACAATTATATAAAAGCATTTATAAAGCCAGTAGTACTGTATGATAACTTACTTCCAACATTGTACTTCACTGACGCAATTGAAAAACAAAACTAAATGTAGTCCCATTCTTTTATCGGTACGAATACCGAAGTCGGGTGGAAGGACAATAGATTAATAAAAGAAAAAAGAACTTCTTTGTTGATTAAATGATAGAATAAAGAGTAGTTAAAGATATTTCTTCGATATCTAATAGGTGAAAGACATACTAAGTACGTTAAATACAATTAAAAGGATTTTAATTTATTTCTATATTCTCTCTCTCTCTCTCTCCCTCTCTCTCTCTCTCTCTCTCTCTCTCTCTCTCT
>NW_027109467.1:359739-363840 GCF_000696795.3 Halyomorpha halys
ATATATATATATAAATTCCCCCACTTCCCTGCCCTATTGGTTCTGATCACCCGCCGACAGCTTACCTCCATTCAGGTAAGGTTGGGTTCTACTAATTTCATTTATTTTTAACCTTTATTATATTCTTATTTCTTTTATTTTAGTGAGTACTGTATTTTTAATATTTATTTTTTATCTATTTTTTTATTAGATATTATTTCGGCTTTCATTAATTGTCTAATACCTTTTGTAATTCTTGTTGATTTATACTTTTTAATGTCTTAATTTTATTTTTTTTTAATTTAATCTAATTTATTTGGTTCCTTTTGGATATAAATTTTCACATAATCATATTTAGTCACACCTTAGTTTCTATTTATTCATGTATAAACTCTCTTACTTTGTAACATTATTTTAGCTGTTTGTTTCTTTTTTAGCCCTGATGAAGCCCTGGAAAGTGGGGCGAAACGTTGGCTCACAATAAATAGTTTTATTATTATTTGAGTTCTTTTTATTGCACTCATGTTGACCATCTTCCTTTTATAAAATGTTTTTCCTTTTAACATATGAAAGTTCTGAAAGTATAATGATGCAATGTATTTGCAACTGCAAAATATTGTAAAATTGCCTTTACTGTGTTGGTAGGCTCAAAAATGCAATAACTAGATGTTTGTAAATCGACGTCATTTTGGTTTCAAAATTTTCACTGTAACGCATTTTTAAAAACAATTATTTTCATTCACAAACATCTAAATGCATTTCTACGCCTGATGCAATAAAATAAATTTACAAAATTTTACTATTACATATTATTGTTCTGTAGCAGTAATAAGACCATCGAAAAATTAAGAACAACCAACTTTTTAATGGGAAAACTACCCGAAAAGTTTTAAAATAATGAAGTAAATAAAAAGGGTCATAGTGTAGCCAGAATCTCTGCCTATATTCCCTGATGAAGAAGGGACGTCACGGCCGTGCGGATTGGGGCACAGTGCGCTCGGTTCAGAACGTTGTAGGTTCGATTCCCACCTGGGGTAGTTAACATTCATTTTTCGGTGGTCCCGAGGAATGAATCTTGACACTCCTACCTTGGTTAGTACGCGGCGGCAACTTAGGTTGGCAAAAAGGACCGCTAGGCTCACTTGCTGGACTTGTTTTGTCCCTCCAATTACCAGTTCACCAGTACCAGTAACGTAATGAAGACCTGAAATTTAGGTCCATCTTCCATGACCATCTTCTCCACTTATTATAGTTAATCTATAATATTATATTAATCTACGATGAACTATAAACACCTGATTATAAAAAGCCTTATTTCTTCAGGAACAAATTACTACATTTAAAACAATTTTTTTTAAAGATTACCTTTATTAGTAGTGTTGTAGTACTGGAAAAGTACAACTCCTTTGGTTGTACTCTCTTTGTATCTTAATGTGGTCTGAATTGGAGGAAACACAATTATTGGCGGTTCAGAAGCCATGCTTGTTTTGTGTTAGTAATTAATCAGTTTACATCTAAAAACTACTATTTAATTAAGTCCCTTACATACATATTACAAGAAGAGAAAAAAAGTCATTTGTGCCACCCCAATTTTTGATTACTTTAATGAATCCTATGTATGATTAGTAGTCAAAATTGATGACAGTGCCAAGTATAGTAAGGAAAATGAGAAATGGCGCCTATTTCAAAACGTTAAAAAAAACATTTTTTCATTCGGAGCTCTATATCTTAAAACGTAGGGACAACACAAGAAAACCTAACAAAACTTCATTTAAAGAAGAGTAAATTTGCTAAAATATGAGCCCTAATAGAGTTATTTACGTTAAATAGTTTTCAAGATATAGCTTTTTAAAAGGCAACATTTCATAAAAATAATGTGTGGAACGTACTGAAAGATCAGTAGTTAGTGAATTTATTTTGAAAAATCTATATCTTAATAACTATGTGACGTACAGATGTCTATTAGCATTCAAATTAAAGCTAGTTTAATGGGCTATAAAGTAGTTTATGACGTTTATTTACGTAGGAGTAGTTGTTTTCATGAAATATGCAAAAATAAGTTGATTTATATTTGCTCAGAAAAATTTTCATTTGCCGTATCTATATCCATATGTGAATATCATAAAAACTGCTAGGAAGATTAGTGTCATAACAATAATTTAATGAAATGTTACTTTTTTTAAAAAATTGTATCTCAGAAACTATAGAACGTAAACAGTTGTACTAGTGCTCTTATTTTAGCGAATTAGCTTAAGATAAAATTAGGTTTTCTAGTGTTGTAAGTAGTTTCAAAGATATGCAGCTCCGAATGAAATACTAATTTTATTTTTAACGTTTTGAAACAGCCACCATTTATTTATTCCATCTAACTCTGACAGATTAATCAATTTTCACTTATAATAATACATAGTTTTCATTAAAGTGATCAAAAATTGAGGTGAAATAACTTTCTTCCACCGGGCTATGGACAACGAGATACTCCGCTGCTACGGTCCAGAGTTCATCTTAAATATGAAAAAGGATTAACTGTGTTTTTTAGATTAAATCCATTTTAACTTAATCAGAAAAATAAAGAGAAAGACAAATTAAAAATATTAGTAAGACTATTTTCTAACGGTCATTCTTCTGTGTGGTTAGGAACTTCTGGAAAAATGAAACATCATTATGTTTTCATAAGATAGATATCAATCTTAATACATAATAGAAGTTAGCAAAACTAAAAAAACTTTATAGAACACTAGAATTAGAGTCAATTTGCTAAAATATGAGCCCTAAAAAAGCTATTTATGTTCAATAGTTTCCGAGATAAAAATTTTTAAATAGCTCTATTATTGCTCATATTTTAGCAAATCTCTTTAATGAAGTACAAAAAATTCTGTTTTCTAGTGTTGAAAGTAGTTACAAAGATATGGAGCTACGAATGAAAAAATAATTTTTTTTTTTAACATTTTGAAAAGACACCAATTTTTATTCCCCCAAACTATACTTGGCAATAACATTAATTTTGACTTGTAATTATACGTAATTTTCATTAAATAAATAAAAAATTAGGATGAAATGACTGACTTTTTTCAGCTGGTTTTTGTACTAACAGCATTCATCAAAGGGAGATATTTCTTGGACATACTAATTAGATGCTGTCACACACAGTTTGCCACAGGACAGAGGGATGGAGGTGGATGAGGCCAGTTGGACAGCGGTCTTACAGCGAGCGGGTAAGTAAACAAACAAGGGAACACCTGTTGACACAGCTGTTTGTTTTATGAATGGCCGGTTGGTGAACAATGTTGGAACGGCTATGTCCCCCGCACACCGCACATTCCCTTAACAACCTTCGCATTGACCCACAAACTGCAAGCTTTTTAGCACAGGTCACCGCAACAGGTAGCCCTATGTAGTCGCTCAAAAACTAACTCCTGTATAAATCACTCAACTGCATCTATATAATCAAAATTCCTCAGTTACCACCACCCGTCCTTTCCTTACTTATCTAAAAAAATATTATTACTTTATATTATCGGTCCATATTGGGGAGTGGCGTGGTTCAATCGTAAGACACAACTACCGACTAAAAGGACCCGGGTTCGAATCCGGCTGCGACAGATAATTATTTATTATATTACCGCAGCCGTGAGTCAACCCTGAAGGTGCGGGAGCCTTCCGGGGTACACCCGGTCTCATAAAGTGGGTACCCTTAATTGGGAAAAAATCTGGTGATCAAGCGTGACTCTAACCAGATCGCCTCCTTACACAACCAGTAACAATACTTCCTTGCCAAGTACCCTGACACTTCATGGGTTGTAACAGTACAGATTTATTTTTTATGTTTTATCTGTTCATACTTCGATTCTAACGAGCGCTACTTATATTAATATTGTAAAGAATAAATTTTTTATGTTGTTCTGACAGGGATAGAGTTTATTATTCATTTTTTTTATCATTTTTATTCCACGATTATCAATCAATAGTTTTATTATTCAATCATCAGTTATCAATTTCTTATCATTTATGATTCAATTCAATATTTTGTATAATTCCAAATTTGTTTGTATACTATTCCTTTTCAATTTTATGTTTCTCTAATGTTGTTGTTATCTCTTTTGTTATGTAGCCCTGATGAAG
>NW_027109467.1:364461-375402 GCF_000696795.3 Halyomorpha halys
AATTGCTGAATAAAAAAAAATGTTTTAAATAAAAAATATACTAAAATCAAAAAATTAATAATAATAGATACAATAAAATAAATTATGGGTGCTTTAATAAATTAACTGTTTGAGAATAGGCAAGAGATAGGTTTTGTTTGATTTGTGATTGTCTGGGGAAGCTTCCAATTCTATAAAAATGCTTTCGGATAACAATCGTTTGTCGTGAATAGGGACAGAGGCTAGTATGGAGGTATTGTCAAAATCAAAAGAGAGTTTGAGTGTTAAGCTATGTTCGGATAATTTTGAAGCCATGAATTTACGAGAGGAGACGGAATATTTGTGCTGGGTTATGCGGCCTTTAAGTAAATATTTTGTTTCGCCAATGTAGGATGCATTGGAATTAGAAGTGGAACAAGGGATACGGTACACAACCTGGGAACGGTATTGAGGAGGAATTTGATCTTTAAGATTGGAGTAAATAAAAGACAGTTTGTTATGGGCTTTGAAGGGTAGGCGGAGGTTAGGGATGGAGGGACGTAATTGTTTATGAATGTTATCTGTAAGAATACATCCTTTTCAATGTTATATTTCTCTAATGTTGTTTTTATCTCTTTTGTTATATAGCCCTGATGAAGACCTAAAACTCAGGTCGAAACGTCGGCATAAAATAAATAAATGAATGGAATATGGTCCGGGTGCAGTCAAAAAAACTCAATTAGTATAATTATTTACTATTTTTACTATTTAGAGTTTTTTTGACTGCACCCGGACCATATTCCATTCATCTATACACACAGTTAATCAATAATCTTCCAAAATAAATAAATATTGTTTTGTTTATTTATGTTGTTCTTTGCTGACCGCACCCCCGATAAACTTCTCCAATAATTATAATATTTAACACTGGAAATAGGATTGGTTGATAATTAACGTGGAAATAAAATGTCGATGCAGAAAGGAATGAAGAATACTCCTATAGCCGATTAGCTTTTCATTTAAAGTATGTGCAACATATGTCCGGTCATATTTTCACCTAATTTATGCTTAAAAAAATAATACGAAAACTTAATACAATATATGTCAGACATCCCAGAATCCCCAAAATCGTATTCTTGCATTTATTAGAGTGTTTACATCCTCTTTATGGATATATAATGCAACCCCAAGGGATTATTTTTGGTGGAAATACGTAGAATATAGTTATCCTTTTCTATGTTGTAAAAGTATAAATAATAATAATCCTAATGTTAATAAAATAATTTTTAATATTATACTACCCCGAAAAAACAACACAAAATAGCCCTTAAAATATTAACTCATTAAATTTTTGGTGATACAGTCTCATTTCTAGCAGACGTTTTTGAAAAACATAATCATATCTACTACAGGTGTTTTTAAACGGAAGTTAAGTTCCTCCTCATTTTATTAATACAAATTTATTACTCATATTTTTGATTGGTAAAAATTACATTTTGTAAAATTACTGAATGTGCTATTTACTTGTATTAAGCAATTCAGGCTAAAAAAATAAAAAAATTATTAACAAATATAAGCTTTTTTGATACGTAGCTCAGAAATTATATATTTTGTTTATTGTTGTTTATTTTTTTAATACCAGATTGGCCTGATGGGCCTTACATGGTTGATATAACAGTTACCTTTTTTTTTTTGTTATTCTAACAATTGATTATGGGGGGGGAGTAGTTAGGGATGTCTTTTGTACAAGACTATCCTTGTACAAAAGATACCCCTAACTACATACAACATTATAATTAAAAGAAAATAAGATAGAATAAATAGATAAAAATAATGCTTCTTAATAAAAGAGAAAATTCAAATTAATAACAAAAATAACGACATTCGTAGACCTAACAAATAAACAATTGTCCTCTGAAGGGTAATAAAAAAAAACAAATTAATTTGAATAAAAAACGAAGAGAAAGATAAAAAAAAAAATAGAAGCAGTGTGAATAATAGTGAATAATTAATAACAGAAAGTTGCTTAAGAACTGGACATAACTGGTTCAACACTCACCAAAAAAAATTCAAATAGTAGATAGTAGAGAAACGTTGTTAGTTATAATCTACGATAAATTATAACATTTATAATTATACTACTAAAGAAATTTAAACATGGAAGATTGTTAAACCGCAGCTTAGTAAAAAAATTTAAAACTCTTCCCGTCATTTCAAACTATATTGTTAAAATGGTATTTATTTTCTTATAAGCACAAATGAGGAAAGTAGAACAGGTCAGAAACTTACAGGAGGGGTTTGGAGATGAGAATTGGTAACAGGAAGACGTTCCATGGAATTGGAACAGCTTAATAAACTATAAGAACGTGAGGGACGCAAGGAATTAGTGAAGAGTGGCTAATTAAAACCTTCGATATGTGAGTACGATAAAAAGGAGAATGTAGCTTCTACTGCCCCAGAAAGGGTTTGCAGTGCAAGTGACTATATGACTATATGTCAGTGCCAAAAGACAACCTATCCCTTCAAAGCCATAAATACCAAATGTTCAGTGTTTTTAATACTTTACTACTCTGTGAGAGATAAAGATTAAAAATATTTACTTATACATCTATATTGTTAAATAAAGGCATTTATAAAGCCACAGGTACAATACGATAACAATGGACGTTACAGATACGTCCGATAAAAAACGTGCTATTGATGTAAAAACGAATGGTTTTAATGAAAATATCTCAGGCCTGTCTGCCACCCCTAGCTATAGAGGTCCTTGACAGGTCCAACTCAAAGGTTTTTTGTTCGTCCGTCTGTCTATACCTAGGATACCCGCCTAATACCAAAATAACATTTATTTTCCTTCTTATTTATAATTCCTTCTAAACAATCTGGAATTAGAGTCTTAAAACATGGAGAAGAATAAGACCTTATAGTGAACCACTTACATAAACTGGTCAGTCAATATTTTATGACATAATGAGGTGTAGATAGTTTACTGTAGATTAATGATTGGAAAAGTTTGTCGGGGGGTGCGGTCAGCAAAGAACAACATAAATAAACAAAACCATATTTATTTATTTTATGCCGACGTTTTATGACATGAAAGCAAGGATGTTAAGATGGGCGGGGCTGGTGGCTCGAAGCAATCCATCAGTACGTCTCTACACAACAATGAATACCGCAGGGTTAAAAAAGATGCGAATGAGTTGCATATTACTGGAAAGCAGTATCTCAAGACAGACAGGCATGAAGAAGGCTGGTTCGGGCGGCCAAAGATCTAGAAGGTCTGTAGAGCCAACTGAAAAAAACATAAAAATAATAAACACACACACACACATATATAAAATAATCAGCACTGAAGATGATTAGGAAATTGGGTAATAAGAAACATATAAATTATGTGTTATAGAAATAACAAGCGAATAGATTGTTGATGTAGAAAGTGGTGAAGAATATATCTATAAAATTAGTCAGGGTGTAATGTAAACTATAAACATATTTAGGGCAACAACATATATACATTACATTACCAACGACTTATACTAAGGACCCCTGTTCTGTTTGGGAAAGAGATAAAAGTTATTTAATGATTGGAGAAGTTTGTCGGGGGGTGCGGTCAGCAAAGAACAACACAAATAAACAAAACCATATTTATTTATTTTATGCCGACGTTTCGACCTGAATTTCAGGTCTTCTTCAGGGCTATAGAAATTCAGACCTGAAATTCAGGTCGAAACGTCGGCATAAAATAAATAAATAGTTTTTTGTTAATTGTGCTGTTTTTTCTGAACGCACCCCCTCCCCGGATCATCTTCTCTACTTATTAATCTACGGTCAACTATCTACACCTCATTATGAAAAGTTATTCAGTTGTTTCATGAACTCAGTTTAAATAAAAAATTTCAACGTGAAATGTAGATAGTTGACCGTAGATTAATAAGTAGAGAAGATGATCCGGGGAGGGGGTGCGTTCAGAAAAAACAGCACAATTAACAAAAAACTATTTATTCGTGCCGACGTTTCGACCTGATTATCAGGTCTTCATCAGCGTTATCCTATACATATCTTCTTACCTATATAATATTATATTTCATCTTTCATTGTTATCAATCTGTTACTGTCTTATCCCATGGTTATTAATCAACCTTTTTTTCTATTTTAAATTCATTGTTATGTATAAATCGAAATTTGTTAGTTTATTATTTCTTTTTTATTTTATGTTTCTCTGAATGAAAGTTGTTGTCTCTTTTTGTTTTATGGCCCTGATGAAGACTTGAAAATCATATAAATACTTTTTTTGTTTATTTTAGTTTTTTTTTGCTGGCAACACCCCCGGCCATCTTTTCTATTTACAATATTTTTACTTCTAACTCAATTGAGGAGATCAGTTACAGAACCACAAAAATAATGAACGAGATGGCAATGGAAATTGGAGACTCTTAAATTGTCAACTAAGTTAACAAGAAGGGGCAAAATATTAAAATCCTTCAAAACATGGCAAAATGTTGTTTTAAATATATATTTAGATATATTAGCCATCAACGAATTTCCCAAAAATCGGTCCTATGGGTTATAAAACGGATATAAATGAATTGTCACCACATCTTCCCTAATGATTTTCGAGAAAGTATATTTTCTTCGGGAAAAATCCGACAAACAATCAATAAACAGATCTACAATAGTTGTAATAAAAAGAATAAATTGTAAGGGATTTACTGTGGACAATTTAATTTATCGAAACTGGCCGATTCAATAGCTTTTTTACTTTCACTTACCTGTGTATGGAATAATTTAGAAAGGAAGGTATTGGGATGCTGAAATATTTCAAATTCGAGTTTTTTGCGGAAGTATGTGTTTTGAGGTCCCCTGAGTCCTAATAAACAAGTCTTCCAAAATGATCTGTGTCTATATATGAACAGCCTAACTCAGAAACAAAATGTCGAAACTGAAATTCTATGTTAGGGCAGGTATGTTGAGTGTTACAGCAACTTTTTCATTAATATAACTAGGAGTACTACTTAATACAATCGGTTTTACACTTGTTCAAAATTGTATTCAAAAACCGTCAGGAATTTTGATTAAACTTGGTAAATAAATGTACAATTAATTGGTTATTAATATCAGATAGGCCTTATCTTCGTTGAAATATTCTGACAGGGCTTAAATAACAAATTTAAAAAAAATACCCTCTAAAGAACCTTTAATTTTGTTTGTTTGAAATAATTAACCATATCACATTTTTATTAGTAATGAAAAATGGATAAATATAAACTAAGAAAGGATTTGATGGCTAACTTGAGAAGCAATATTTTTTCTAGGTTGAGATAAGAGTAATAATATAGACGAGGTTTTAATAGTTAACTGTAGATTAATGTGCGAGAAGATAGTTGGGAGGTGCGGTCAGGAAATAAACACAAGTAAACAAAAACTATTTATGAGGTGTAGATAGTTGACAGTAGATTAATGATTGGAGAAGTTTGTCGGGGGGTGCAGTAGAAGGTAGGCCTGCAACTGATTTGCAGGCCTATCTACGCCATAATCCCTGATGAAGACCTGAAACTCAGGTCGAAACGTCGGCATAAAATAAATAAATATGGTTTTGTTTATTTATGTTGTTCTTTGCTGACCGCAACCCCCGACAAACTTCTCCAAAAACTGTTTATTTGCGCCGACATTTCGATCTGAATTTCGGGTCTTCATCAGACTGACTAGACAGTCTAGTCCCGACAAACTTCTCCAAAAACTGTTTATTTGCGCCGACATTTCGATCTGAATTTCGGGTCTTCATCAGACTGACTAGACAGTCTAGTCAGAACCTCTGCCCTTACTCCCTGATGACCACCTGAAATTCAGATCGAAACGTCGGCACCAATAAATAGTTTTTGTTTATTTGCTGACCGCACCTACCGACCATATTCTCCACATAATAATATAAACATATTATATACAGTTAGAAAGCAAAAGATTTTAGAAAAAATAATTTTTAACATATAGAATCTCAAAAGGTAATGAGATTGACGAAAAAGACTGTAAATAAAAGGTCTGTTCTAACAAGATTACGGCTGTTGACTGGTGGGCGCATGTGCTGTGCTTTTTTTCGTTTGATTGATACATCTTTTTATTTCGCCTTAGTTATTGATAGTTTTTTTTTTTTTTTTATTTCACTCCATAAAATCACTTTATTGTTTTCAGTATAGATTCTATCAAAGTATTTGCATTCATTCATGGTTAAGAGCATAATGTAAATTTTAGCAAACTATTATATTTTTATATGATAAAGGTGGTCAGGGTTGCAGTTAAAATGGAAAAAAAATAGATAACAACTATTTATTTTCTGACGTTTTGTTCCACTTTGTAGAGCTTCATCGGGGTTAATAAGATATAAAAACAACTAAGAACAATTTGACATTGTAAGATAATATAATACAAAAAGGTAAGTCAAGAAAATTATATACAAATAAAAGAAATGAAGAAATTATATAGTATTAATATAAAATAAACAATGATAAGAATATAAGAAATACATAAAATATAATGTTAAAAATGTACAGGAGACGCAATACACGTAAAAACCGAAAAGTAGATTTGAGAAAACAAAATTTAACACACTAAAAGACGGAAAATAAAGAAGTAATTTGAGATTAAATAAAGTTCGAGAAAGGATAAATAAAAAATAATATTTTTTATTATCTATTGATATTTACAACTGTATAAAAAATACAACAAGTAAATTTGATCATAATGACATAATAATAATGATATGATACAGTATGTAGAGAAACTACCCAGTAGTAGAACTCTATAAACATTTTACAATATAAGGTCACGAGGCCAACTTCAAAAAATAATATTAACATTCTGCAAGGAGAGAGAACATAGAAGTAACTTTTTTAATACTGTTGAGTTAAAGTTGTTACACTCACCCCATTAGATTTTTTCTCTTACCATCTGATTTTATTTGCAGATGGCATCTATTTTTTTTCTGACCTATCTAGCTTTTATTGGTAAGTATTTTAATTAAATTATTCACATTTACTACCAAATTTGTGTAGTAAACTTGCTTCCAGGGGTATAAAGTCATGTTAACGGTACGTACACAGGTTGGACACGATCTCTTATCAGTGTTTTATAAGATGACTAGTTTATAAGGGATATAATTTAGCATTATCGTTAAAAAGCGATAGTGAGCAGATGTTAATACAGAGGCTAGACATGGGGAGGTGGCCGGCACCCCTAGTAGTTTTTGCTCTGCCCCCTCATCGATTGAAGGGTCTATTCCGGGGAGGACGTGGGAGGAAGGGAGGGTCTACCCCCGCATCTCTTGTAAAAATAGAGGAGGCCGGGGAGGGAGAGTCAAGTGACGTCACTCCTCCACGTCACACTTTCCCTTAGCCGAGTCAATGGTGGAGTAGGCCCTTATCTCATTCAATGATAGGGTCGTCATGGGAACGGCTTCTGCCCCTCCGGCCAAGGCTCACGTTCTATTTACATCGGATTCCTTACATCAGCGCACTGCCCCTCCATTCACAACTGGGCACCGCCTCCGTCTTTGCCGATCCTTCTTCATGGCTAACAGGTTATCCTAGCGTTCGAGAGATATTAAATTGGAAATTCGGGTTGTTTTAGTCCATGGAACAGTCTAATAGAAAAAAAATATTCACTCATTCTTTAACCTCATTTATCTCAAAAAAGTAAAAGAAATGTTATAAAAGAGCATTTAATCTTGGAGATGATAGTAAAGAGTACGTTAAAAAAACATTATTATGTATATATTTTTTTATTACTTCTTACGGCACAAATTAGAACTAATAAGTTTGGTTGGAAATACTATGGGTAGGGGTCAAGAAAACAAAAAAAAAGTATTCATGTATATATATTTAAGTTTTATATTAGTTTGTCCCTTTATGCCTTTGACTTTATATCTGTTCTATTTACTAGTCACTTGTATACACTTGATTTTACCTTCTCTGTATCTTTTTATTTTAGCTCTGGCGAAGACCTGCGATTTCGGTCGAATCGTTGGCCTTTAGAAATAATTTAAAACTGTTTTTCTGTGAAGATCTTAACAGGTGACGGTTAAGAAAGGAACAAGCAGTAAAACTATCTGTTAGTAACCAACGTTTCGTCTCACATTACAGGGCTTCATCAGGGCTGTCCGAAGAGAGTGACCACAATCTTTGTGCTACGGCTGGTTTATCATCCGGGAGAGTGAGGAGTTTCTTTTTTTAACAGAAATTTTGTAAATATATGAGCAGAGTTCCTCAGTAGTAAAGCACTGTAGTACGAATTCAAGGATCTGGTTGAGACAGATAATAATTTATTCTGTTGCTGTAGCCGTGAGTCAACCCTGTGGATTCACTCAGACTTATATTGTAAAATACAAATTATTACTTTTTTGGAAGATGGTTCGTATTGCGGTAAAAAAGGAACACAAAATAGCAGTCAAAAATATTCATAAGTGAGAAACGTTTATTTTTACCTCTTCCAGTATTCTGTGTGTATGTGTACCTCTATCCAGTATGCTAAAAAGTGGAGTAAAACGTCGGATACTAATAAATATATTGTTTTACTATTTTGTTTACCTTTATTGACCGCCACACCGACCATCGTTTAAAAAAGAGACAAGAGATTTGACGATTTTTTCAATTTACCTATCTATATATTATTAAAAAAAAACTTACCTTTTTTGAGGGTTACCGAAGAAGTGAGCAAATTTTATTCTTGAGAACGGATGCCCAACTTGGCAGTTGACATCTCTGTAGCGGTCAATAAAGGTACACAAAATAGTATTAAAAACTATTTATTAGAAATAAATGTTTATTTTTACCTCTTCCAGTATTCTGTGTGTATGTGTACCTCTATCCAGTATGCTAAAAAGTGGTGTAAAACGTCAGGTACTAATAAATATATTGTTTTACTATTTTGTGTACCTTTATTGACCGCCACACCGACGATGGTTTAAAAAAGAGACAAGAGATTTGACGATTTTTTCATTTTACCTATCTATATATTATAAAAAAAAACAAAAAAAAACTTATCTTTTTTGAGGGTTATCGAAAAAGTGAGCAAATTTTATTCTTGAGAACGGATGCCTAACTTCACAGTTGACATCTCTGTAGCGGTGAATAAAATGTACACAAAAAAGTATTAAAAACTATTTATTAGAAACAAATTTTTATTTTTAAATCTTTCAGTATTCAGCCTTGATAAAGAAAAGTGGGGTAAAACCTTGGGTACTCCTGGCAGTCGAGCCTGATTCTGACTTCAGGTCTTCATTAGGGAGCTTCAGCAGAGATTCTGGCTAAACTGAGTTTAGTGGCACTCCCTGACCATCTACTGTACGGTCAACTATCTATACCTCACTAAGAATACACGGCAACAATATTATTATATTAACAATATTAATATAAACATTTTATATTAAGTTTTGCTCTCCTACCATATGTCAGGGCCATTAAAAGTCCAAGTCCAGATGGAGTACTCATTTCAGA
Source organism: Halyomorpha halys (assembly GCF_000696795.3). Taxonomy (NCBI): domain Eukaryota; kingdom Metazoa; phylum Arthropoda; class Insecta; order Hemiptera; family Pentatomidae; genus Halyomorpha; species Halyomorpha halys. Next base: position 373,905 of record NW_027109467.1, read on the forward strand.
AGGAGTTTTGAATTGAATTGTTGTATTCCATTTCAAGTTAAAAGCAGAGCTGGGTAAAAAACAGTTATAAATAAAACTAAAAAACTGACTAAGTAAAATAACAAATCAAATAAGCATCAAAAAACTCCATTGTAGCCGTAATGTAAAGGTACACACGTTTACGGAACTTAGGCAAATTCGCACAAGCACAAGCGTGTAGATGGGTTATTTGGATCGACTGGTATTTGTTGGCTTACATTTGTGGCTGACACGTTGTGTCGGTTTTCGGGTCCAGATCAAAGGGCGTGTGTTCTGCATCCACACGTTAGCCTTATTTTAGAACTGCCAATAGAAAAATATTTCTGTTTTCTCTCTTTAATTAATTAAAGAATATAACCAATCTTCAGGTTCAATTATTAACCCAATTAACCCATTTCAACCAGGTGCAATACTGTTGTCAACTATCAACCAAATGTGGCTTCGAAGCCTCTTCAGAACCAGAGCCATCACCTATCATTGTCTCTAAGATAAAAACTTCACGTCTTCCGGTCAAGGAAGTATCGTTTGCATGGACAGCCAAATTTCCGATGTTTTCTAGAGCCAAATACATCAAAATAAACACGACCTCTAAAGTGCATAATAAAAATCTAATCAGACCTCTAAAAAATATTGTTTTCACTGTTACCAACTTATCAAAGAAAAGACATCCGGAGTGGTTTTAAGAAACCTTCACATTTGCTACCAAAAGTGGCCAAGAAGAAATTGAGCATATTGTACAATACATATCTTGTGTATTGCTTCTCACTAATAAATATAGATTACCATAATTTTTCATAGATTTAGAGAGCCAGCCCGAAATAATATTGATATATTCCTTCAAAAAAGACTTGTATACACCCTTGAATATTTAACAGTTCTATTTGATCAGCCCAGGCAGAAAGCGATCATTTAGACGCAATCGATAGATCTTTATGAGAGCTTTAGATTAAAACTTAACGGGGTGTTGTGGCATCACCTTGTCTTATGTTTCATCAGTGCGAAAGTTAAAAAAATTTAGTTGATGCACCTCAGAAAATAGCTCTCCGTTACAGTTTCAACATGGACAAAGAAATTATTTGATCATTCGCAATTGAATTTTGAGTGGTGCATTCGAATTTTGGGTTTGGTTAATACACTCGATGTTGCCATTGGATTACCCGATTTTCTTATCACTGGGCTGGTTTGCTGAAGATCTACACTACATAAGCAAAATTAATATAAATTCAGGTCCAGAAAGATCTCTATTTTAGGTGAATGATCCATCGTATAAGAATAATTTCAACAATGCGAACCTTTTTTCGAAATATGAATGTTCCAAGAATTACAGAATGCGACCTACATGATTACTTTATTTATTTATTTTTTCATGTACATAGTTTGATTATGTTTATTTTCTTTATCCTTCTGTTTGTGTGTGTGTGTGTTTATATATATAAGTTAAGTATTGGCGAAAGCAAAATGTCAAAAAAGAGAAGAAGGA
>NW_027109467.1:382077-388387 GCF_000696795.3 Halyomorpha halys
AGAGAGAGATTTTGTTTATTTTTATGTAATTTTTTTTCATTTATTTATTTATTTTAGTGTGAATATAATCAGTTATCACTATTACTCGCCAAAAAACTGTGGCAGATTGTAATATTTATCAATAAATAAAAAATATAGCAGATACAAGTAGGTATTTTGACCTACAGACACTATGACACACTACGTACAACTTGACTCCTAATGTGTCCCGCGACTATTGATCTTCAAGTGATGGACAACGGCTGATAATCAACAACTAATCCTTATCAGTGACAAGGTATATCTTATATGCAGAGACGTGGAGGGTGTGGAGGGTGGGGATGGGTTAGAACTAGAAAAGGCGGATGTTAATGGAACTGGATAGAGACATTTCCAGGAATTGAAATAGACTGATAAACCATAAGAACATGCAGAACACAATCAAGGTGTGAAGGATGAAAACTTAACAACTTCGACATGTGTTGCCAAAAAGGGTGGAAAGTTGTACTTTCATAGATGGGGTTGGAGATGTAAGTGGGTACATGTTAGTAACAAAAGACAACCTACTTCGCGAAAGTCATATATACCAAGCTTTAGTTATTTTTGCCAATATTTGTGAGATAAACATTTAAACTGTTTATTTATACATATCTTAAATTATTTATAAAATATTGAATAAGGATATCTATGAAGCCACAAGTACTATATGCAAGCTAAGGAATATACTTTCGTGAATGTGCCAGTGCAATTAGGGGATGGTATTAGATAAAAATGATAGTGGCACTATAATTTAATTAAAATCAGACTGGCGGTAATATTTTTTTTTAGGTCCAAACATGGATTTGAACCCAGAGGTCATTGTTTATTTTTTTAAAAATGGATTAAGATCAGATAATACCTGCTAGGGAAGATGGTACAATAAAATAAATAATAAAGCATGGCCATGATATTTGTATTTGTTTGAGTATAAAAGAAAAACAATGGAATTGTAGAGATAAATTATACTATAAGAAGAATAAGATTTATAACTACTATAAGTTTTATTTATTGTTGGGCTTAATGTTAGCCTCGATGCAACAGAGAAAGGTAAAAACAATTGGACTTCGCAGAGAGAACAGAACAACTGAAACAATTCTACGAGGGAGGTATGCACCAACAATATATTTCGTTATTTAAAGTATTTTTGTTATTTAAATAATAATAATTGAAAATTGATTTTTAACATCAGTATTTGCATTAATATTTCTACTAGTCGGCCTACACTGGATATCTGGCGTCAGGATGGGTTATATGTAAGTCCCCAAATTTGTTGCTTGAAGATTGAAACTTAAAATGAGAGAGGAAATTTTTGATATGTGAAGAAAAATTTTTTTTACTTCCTGGATTGATACGTTCCTTCGGTAATAAATGAAGCAAAAATTCTCATAAATTTAAAAAGCATTCACTTTATTTTATTTTTTTATCATGGCCCATTATTTCTTTCCTGAATAATGCTTTTTCTAAAAATTATCTTCTAATTTCTATTGGAGAGATACTATTTACCTATTTTTCAAGATTAGTGAGTTGCCATTTGAAAATAAAATCTATGAGTCGTTTTTGAAATATAGATACAGAAAAATACTTTCTGCCCTAAGTAAGCCAAAGTAGTGGATAAAATGTATACTTGAACATGTTTACACTGATCAATAACTTAGAGCAAAGTTCGACGAGAGTTTTCAAAATGTAGTTTTGCCAAGGAAAATAAGTATGATGTGTGTAAGCAAACGCAGATAAAATAAAAATTTATTGGGTCTAATTTTACTATAATTTCTAACGTTCTTCCAAATTTGGACCAAACGGCTTATCGTTCGTGAAATATTGGGTTTCAAGGTAAATACATTTGCGCATTCATGAACGAGAGTTATGGGTGAAAGTTATATCTAATAAAATTAATTTTAAGGCATTTATCAATTGATCCACAGATAGATGATTTTAGAATCTGGAAATATGTTTATAAAATATTATCTGATTTTTCAGCCAATCATCATCATTTCATTTTGTTTTATTATTATTTGAAGATACCTTATGATTTGCAACTTCTTCGAGGATTTATTTTGTTATGCCTTTTTATTCTTTTTCTAACTTTTTTTTTTAATTTGATGTTCATTTATTGTTAATTATATTTATTTCATTAGGAATTATTTATCTTATCATATAATAGATGTTTTTATTTTATTTGCTTCTATGTCTTTTTTTCTTTACTTTTTAATACAAAACATTATTATTATCCATGAAAACTCCTTCAAATTTAGGCCTAATGGGATGGCCGTTTTGGAAATATAGATGTGCAAAGGAAAATACCTTAGCGCATGCGTGAGCGAAAGTAGTGGACGGAATAAAATAAAATTGATATTGGGGGTTCATCTAAATTCTGTTTTAAACATTCCTTTAATATTTTCTCACCCACTAGTTTCTAACCTTGCTTCCTCTTCCATTTCTGACAATCCTCCGAGGCGCCTGAAAAGAAGATAGCCACGAGACCACCTAATGTAAAACGTCATTAGAGTGCTACCAATGGGTAGTTTCTCTACACGGCTGTAACACTCCAATTTAACTGAGATCAGATTTACTAAATGTATTATAATGTACAGTTTATTAATGTACTCAAATTTCCATAAACTGTTTGATCGATTATGTTCGAACACAAATTTCACTTCAAATAGCCAGATAGATACGGGACCGAATTAATATCTCGATGTTTAAACGTAAAATGTAAGTTACAATTTTCGGTTCTGGAGACAAAAAGTGTTTTCATTTCATGCATGAATACAGAGCTTTCCTACCTTTGTAATGAGGAAGGAAGCAAAAGCATCACCTGAAATATCCAATATTACCTAATAATAGTATGGAATTAATAATTCACAGAAATTAATTATCGATGAATTAGTTTACTATCGATTAGAAACAAACTAAAAAGGAACTAGGATTTGGGAAGACAGGAGGGTTGCCCGGGACCCAGGAGAGGGGCCCTGGAGCAGCGCAACAATCGATAGCTCATAGCATTCGCCTCATTAGCATATTACCTCGCCTCTCCTCATCTCTAGTATCGATAGTACACTTTATTATTAACATTAATATTAAATTTATCCATTATTATTATTACTATTTAGTTTTTTATCTTGGTTATCCTTTATGAGGCCGGGTCAACCCCGTAAGAGAATATTCTTTTGAAAATTCCTTCCAGTATTTGGCGGTATTCATGGACAGCAATAAAGAAATGTTAAATTGAGCTTAGGAAATATGAGACCATGTATATATTGTTTATTTTATTTGATTCATGTCAAAAATATTTAATACTACCATGAATAGAACATGTACACAGATAAAAGCAAGGAATGAAATAAAAAAAATTCATGATCTCAATGTGTGATTACAACAATAAAAAACATCATTGTTGTAATGTATCATAAGAATTAACAGGAGTATGAATTATATTATAATTTTAAGCTGCAATTTATAAATAATTTATTTGTTAAACAGAATTAGTATATGTATTAATTCGCATTTTAATGCGTTATATTATTAAATATGTTTATTTTGTTAAGCTTATTTGAATAAAGCGCTCAAGTAAAAATAAAATGTTTTATACTGTGTAATTAAAATTGTTCTAGATTAAATTTGTTTAAATTAATTTAAGTTATTTTCAGGATATATATAAGGATGAATCTTTATTTTTAAAAATGATATTTTTTTTTTTCTACTCTCGAATATTTTCTGGAATCAAAAAGAAATAAAGTAAATTATTTTTTAAATATGTAAAAGTCAGATAATATAAATTTTTAAAAATTAATTTTATTATTTTTGAAGTTTCATATACTGTTATATTTTCAGTCTTGTAAAATTTGGGTATACTTGAAAATTAGTATAACTAATCAATTCATTGGTATATATTTAAATAACATTAATCTTTGTTAATTTTAATTTTAAATAACTACCTCTCTATCTCCCTCACTAGTTAAAAAACTGTACAGAAGTTGTGAAATTTGAGATTTGGGTACCCATTTCGAAAAGTGAATATTTTGGAATTTTTACTCTAATGTTACTTAAATTTAAAACCAGTACCAATGGCTCTGAACTTATGACATTGTTATTTTTTAGATATAATGCTGGGTTTGACTAAAAGATATATTTTCGAAGATTATTAGTTGGTCTGTGATGATCGCAGGTAAATAGTCCGTGTGGCAGTAAACTCTTCTTTCTGAATTCATCACTGATGAAGCACTGAAAAGTGGGACAAAACGTAGGTTACTAATAAAAAGTGTTTCTGCTATTTTTGTATCTTCCTTGGCTGCCACCCGAATCATTTCCCTTAAAAAAATATATTTTGGTCAAGTGTCAAAATTTAAAACAGCTAAATGTAAAATCTAAATTCAAAAAGAATTGAGAAAAGTAAAATATTTATTAACACAGGATACAAATATTTAGTGTAGTTGGGAAACCCCATTACAATTATTGAGAAATGTAATATTTTGCTCCCTCCAACTAATTGTAGCAAATCTCCTGCATAAAAGGACAGTTTATTTGAATAATTTTACAAACTCCATGTAAGCTACCTGTATTTTTAAAAAATTTTTTTGTTTCATAGAAATTATTTCAATATGAAATAAAACAAAAAAATAATATTAACAGCACAAAATATCAACATTTTTCTGAGTTAAGTTTTAGCTGCCACAATATAACACTTGAAATGACGTAATCTTCAAATAAAAATAATATTAAAAACAGCGACAGTTTCTGGATAGTGGTGGCAGTAGGTGCTCACACAAATGATCTTCATAGTGAACTACTCAAAAATTTCAAGATATACATCTTCAGTTTTTTTATTTAACTACACCGTTTAAGTTAGTAAAAAACGAGAAATTTCCAAACAATTATAGGGCTATGTGATAAAAGGGCTTATTGTACACAATATAATTTTTATTTTGGAATTCATTTATTTCTTTTTAAAAGTTATTGATTTAGTAAAAATAAATAACTCACACATGAATTGGAAATAAAATTAAGTTTGTATGCTAAATTAATTTTTTTTTTAGCTTACCCTTTTTCATTTCTGACATACGTGGATTATGCTTATCCCATAAGTAAACAAACTAACCACCACTTTATTATACTCTAACCAGAGTAGATACGTCGAATCAACCCGCCCAGACCGGAATCGACCGACGCCTTTGCTGACATCACTCAGCTACAACGATCTTAAATACGCTATATTAGCTGTTAATACAATTAAATCAGTAACGCTACAACCAATGAAGGGTCAGGGGTGCAATACTATGTAAGGAAGTAATATTACTAGACCAACGGTTAATATTACTAGACCAACGGTTAATATTACTAGACAAGGAAGTGATTTGATCACGTTCGACCGAAAGTATTATTATTCTAATAATAATAATAACATTAATATTAATTAAATTAGCTGTTATAAAACATTTTTTCCAGCCGAAAGCCAGGCCAGACCACAACCTAAGTTTGAACAGGTTGGCGATGTACAAACCAGTTCTCTCTTTATGTTATGTATAGAGGAAATATCTTAAGTTAATGAACTGAATATTATTAAAAAAGGATTATAATTAAAATACCCAAATAAAAAATAAATAAATTAAGTGGAAAAGGTAAACATAATTTTCAAGTTAAATATATTAGTTTATCATATCGAAATCGGGGTAAAACCCATCGAACCCAAATAAATCAAAAAACAATTAAAATAACCTTTAAAAAAAATATTAAAGATAAAATATCACAATCTAGGAATAGAATAACGGTTAGTATACTTATAAAATAATATTTATATATTCAGATAAAAAGATAAAAGCAAATCCACCTCTTCTATATTCCACATTAAATCCTCTAACTCCCTTTCAGCAAAATCAAAAGGTGAACGATTAGTTTCAGCTAAACAAGATGATAATCAACAAAAAATTAATGGATAATACATTCTTACATAAAGCAAGAATCAACATATACTTTGATAATATATAAAATCTAATAAATTAGATCTAAAAACAAAAATAACTATACATAATATAATGATTATTATTCTAACTTCATAAGAAATAACCTGAGGAACAGAACGAAGTCTACCTAAAAGAGCATAATTAGAATTAGAAGACCAATCAGAAAGCATAATTCCATAAACCCTTATACCCGTACAAACTATAAAAAATAAAATACCATAATAAAAATTATAAGCATTAAAAACAAAAGGAAATAATAATCTTATTCTGACTATCCAGACAGCTATACAAGATGAAACATCATTTAATCGGTAGGAAGTATTATTCTATTATAT
>NW_027109467.1:388437-391594 GCF_000696795.3 Halyomorpha halys
ATACACTTTTAAGGATGGCAAGGAACAAGAAAAACTAAGCATCAGATGTTCCTAAGAATGTAAGCATCACAATAATTTTTATATTTAATTTAAGATATAAGATGAAAGCTGAGATCCTGAAACTGTTAGCCATCGAGGCATGAAGGTTTTTAAAGCTTATTCTTGCTGTGCTGATTCCGCAATAGATCCACTGACGTAGCTGCGCTCCTGGTGACGTCACCCCACCACTTGCTTTCTTACAATTACCTTATATTCCTCTCTTTAGTTTTATTCATTTTCGTAATTAATATTATTGTTAAATTAATAATGTTACTAATTTGAATTGATTATTAATATGTCTTGAGTGCTATCATTACGATGAAAATAATCAATACTGCATACCTTTGTACAAAAATTTAGCTCTGTACATATTATCATTTCATTTTTCTTTGAGTATGAAATATATATATATAATATTTATTTATGTGTATGTATATGATTTATTTCTCTACATACTTATCATAAAAAAAATACAATTTAGCTAATGTTTAAAGCATTATTGTATTTTCAAATACTATGATTTTAGTTATAATTATAAAATTATCTTACTGTCGAGTAGAACAATTATATAAATAGAACAATTATATATATCCAGATTTATGGTGTAACTGCAGAATTAACTTAGAATTAAAAATTAGATAAATAATACGATGTGTACAGTAAATTAACATTGTATAACTGATGAATTTTATAATGTAACATTTATACAAAAATATTAAATAAAATAAGAAATAGGTGTACAAAACAAATAAATATATAAATAAGATAAAATATAATAAATGAAACTTAACAAGCACTCCAAGAAGGACTTACATTATATACGTACATATATACATACTCTTTCATGGGCTGGCATCAAAAATAAATAGAAATATCCTACGATCCCCGAAAGTCAGCCTTAAATTTTGGAGACAGTATCTGTAATTTATATAAAAAATCAAACTCTAAATACAAATTAGAAGTATATACGTTTATCAAACCTTTGGCGTAAAAGTTATGTCACTTACGCCGCAAGTGACGTCTGTTGACGTCCAATAGTACAAGAAAATGACGTCAATGAACGTAAAAATGTCAATTATAAACGTCCACAATGTTTATGACTATTTTTATAGTAAAACATTAACTGCTAATAATTAATTATATCAATAAAGGTCATAAAATACTTTATAGTACATTAAACTAGCATTAATTTGAGTGCTAATAGACATCTGTACGACACATAGTTCCTAAGAAATAAATTTCTCAAAATAAATTAACTAACTACTGATATTTCAGTATATTTTTATGAAACGTTGCTTTTTAAAAAGCTATATCTCGAGAACTATTGGACGTAAATAGCTCTATTAGGGCTAATATTTCAGCAAATTTACTCTTCTTTAAATAATGTTCTCTTGATTTTCTGGTGTTGTTGGTATTTTTATATATAGTATGTAAACATAATCGTGTTTCTAAACATAATTATAATAAGAATATTCTTTATTTAATCTGGGAAGAGTCCATCCAGAATAATATTACAGAAAACAAAATTTGGGCTACATATTTTTTTTTTTTTTTAACAATTGATTATGGGGGAGGGGTATAGTCTCTTACAAAAGACACCCCTACCAATATACAACGTTATAAATAAAAAAAATAGATAAATAATAATAATAATAATAACTACATTCCTGGACCTAACAAAACAAATAATTTCTCTCGAATAGGGAAAAAATAAAATAAAACAATCAAAGTGAAGTAATATTAAATCAATTAAATTAAATCAATCAACTTCTAAGAATAATAAATTGGAAAAAAAAGAGAAAATAATGTGAACGTCCATATTTACAAATATTTAGTGTAATTAAAATAAGAAATAGGTATTTTTTTTATATTACACTTTTTTTTTTTAGTATTCTTAGACTATATTAAAAAAGAAATCTAGTCCATATTATTGCTTAAAGCCACATTGTTAGTTTAATTATTTCTAATTCAATTATATCAAATTATTTAATTATTGAGTTATTGATTTAATCTTGTTCCTTAACTATTATAGACTTAAAAGTCTTGTGCTAGAGCTTGATATCAGATGTATTAAATATTTTTACAATTTTGAATTATTTAAAAAAATATAATAATTTTATGGTTTTAATTATATTTTAATGTATTTTGATCAATTTAATTATATATTCTTAATATAATAATTTGTTTTATGCCTATTAATATTAATTATAATCTATTTGTGACGATATATAGGTTATATATAAAAAAAAACAGCGTTATATACATATATATATTTTTTAATCCAATTCATTCCAGATTATTATAAAATATTATGCCTAAAACGTTGTCCAGAATGTTGATTAAATTATTTCTAATTAAATGAAATCAGATTATTTAATTAATGAGTTATTGTTTTAATCTGGTTCCATATCTTTAATAGATTAGAAGTCTTGTGGTTAGTGCTTGATAGCAAAACCTTTTTATAATTTCGATTTATTTAAGAAAATAAGTATAATTATGATTCAATTGTTTTAAATAAATGTTAACGTAATTTTATAAAATTCTCATTAGTTTAGTTTTATTGTCTTAGTATGACAATTTATCTCATTCATATTAAGAGTTATGAATATTTTTCATTATATATTTATTTAATAATCCATTTTACAATACTTAGACTAGATTATTATTGAATATGATCCTTAAAGCGTTGTCCAGAATGTTAATTGAATTACTGAGTTATTGATTTAATCTGGCTCCTTATCTTTCATAGATTAAAAGTCTGGTGGTTAGACCTTGACAAAAATTGTATCAACCTTTTTAAAACTTATAAATTTTATAAAATAACTATTATTATAATTTTAATAGTTTTAATTATATTTGTATTTACTTTTGTAAATTTAGTTATAGTTTAATTATTTTTTCTTATTAAGATAATTTATATTATGGTTATTAAGAGTTATGATTATTTTCGATAGTATATTTCTGAAAATAAAAATAAACAGTATTATTACATTTAGCGTTCATTCAGGCCTGAGATTTGTTTCTAAAAGTGCATTATTACTCTAAATGCAGTAATATTATAGATATATTGCAATAATTATTCACAGAGGAATATATGCGGTTTTTATTATTTTTTTAT